>NC_056746.1:1170763302-1170872690 GCF_019279795.1 Protopterus annectens
TGGTCCGATGAGACCAAGGTTGAACATTTTGGCCACAATTCCAAAACGTACATTTGGTGCAAAAACATCACTTCACATCACCAAAAGAACACCATCCCCACGGTGAAGCATGGTGGTGGCAGTATCATGCTTTGGGGTTGCTTTTCTTCAGCTAGCAGCTGGAACTGGGCCTTTAGTCCAGGTGGAGGGAATTATGAACAGTTCCAATTACCAGTCATTTTTGGCCCAAAACCTTCAGGCATCTGCTAGAAAGATGAAGATGAAGAGGAATTTCACCTTTCATCACAGCAATGACCCCAAACGTACATTCAAATCAACAAAAGAATGGCTTCACCAGAAGAAAATTAAAATTTTGGAATGGTCCAGCCACAGCCCAGACCTAAATCCAATAGAAAATCTGTGGTGTGACCTGAAGAGGGCTGTGCAAAAGAGATGCCTTCGCAATCTGACAGATTTGGAGAGCTTTTGCAAGGAAGAGTGGGCAAATATTGCCAAGTCAATATGTACCATGCTGATAAGACTCTTACCCAAGAAGACTGAATGCTGTAATTAAATCAAAAAGTGCTTCAACAAAGTATTAGTTTAAGGATGTTCACACTTATGCAACCAGCTTATTGCACCTTTTTATTTTTTTTTTTATATTTTTCCCTAACAGATTTGTTTGTTTTTCAATTGAACTGTACAGGTTATAGGTCACATTAAAGGTGGAAAAGTTTTGAAATAATTTATTGTGGTCTCACTTTTTTTTTATACTACAAAAATCTGGCATTTTAACAGGGGTGTGCTCACTTATGAGCTGCCTTTTGCCAGTCTCTCCTGCTAGTCCTAAAGCTGTTTCACAATGTGCATGTGTTTTTTTTGGGAGTGCAAGAAAGATCTTTCACCCACTGTATAGAAACAAAGAAGCATATTTGCTAATCTTCAAGTGATCTGTCCCTTCCAAGAGAGATTTTTCTTTGAAGCAGCAAATATGGTATGCCCTGCAGGTCATCTAAGATTCAAAAATGTGAATCACGACATTCCCTGCTTTCCTTGGGCTACAGATGGTTCAGCTTAAAATATTTATTACTGTTAGCGGCTTCCCTTTGACTGCTTGAATTGTTTGCCTTTTTTTTTTTTTTTTTTTTTTGCAGTAAAGTGTGTAAACTAACCGTGACAGGGTTAGCCACCTGGCCGTGTAAACCTCTAGATGACTGTCATTGTTGAAGTGACACCATTACTCCATGTGCAAAAAATGTGATAAAGGGTTTGTGGATAGATGGATGGAAAGTGTGTGAACTAGCAGCATCTATAAGAAAAAGCAAATATTTTTAGAAAGATCAAATTTCCCCGAGTTTGAACAACTTTGAAAGGGAGAAAAATAGAGGAATAGGGTGTTGGAACCCTACAAAAATGTTGTGGCACTGTGTTGTGAGTGCCTCTGTAGGACAGTCATTATTACTTAAGAACCTTTGTTACGTTAAGAGTTTTGTTCAATTATGAATGATGAAATGCGCTTAAAAGCTTGTTTACATTGGCTATAGTAGACCCAAATGTGAGGACCTGTAGAAGGTCAAAACAGCAAGACAGCCTTTAACAATATACTCTAACATTACAAAAGTACTACAGCTACAAACATATTTGAATGGCCAAGAGATCTGCAGACAACGCCATTCATTACAAAATATGGTGGTCAAATTCATAGGTAACTTGCTTCCAAAGACCCTCAATAATCTAGCCAGCATACCATCAGGTTTACTGACCACGGTATTTTAACCATTTCAGTGGCCAACACCAAAGTGCCTAAAGAATAAACGACCAATTTTGGTAATCTTGTATAAAGCTGGGAGAAGCAGGTGAAATCCAAGAACAAAAGACCTATTAGCCTATAATAAGCGGCACGCAAAGTCATGGAAAGAATCCTGTGAGGAAAGTTGATTACTTTCACAGTGGACAACAATTACCAGAGCAAATGGGGTTCACTGTCAGAAGAGAATACTACATAAATCTAACTCAGTTTTATGACAGGGTTACAAACAAACTTGACAAGGGAGTACAAGTAAATGTGGTATCCCTGGATAGCAAGTCTTTTGCCTTGGACCAAGATGGGGGGGGCAGGAAAACTGGAAGGATGGGGAACAGGATCAAGCCTAAAGAACTGGACTGTTCAGCTCCATGGCATAGAGAGATAAAACGCTTACTGTGCCAACATTGCACAGGAGTTTGATTAGCAACATGGGCATTTTAGGGACCGGATAGGGGGAAAGATAGGAGTGAGGGTTTGATGCTGACTTGCACATCATGGGGGAAGGAGGCTGCCTAGACCTGCTGCAACAGCAGCATCACAGGCTGGGCAAGCTCTATGCTGCAAGCAGCATAATACCCTCCCGCAGCAGTATGATGCAGTACCTGCATCCTTTATCTCCTCATTAGATCTGAAATTCACCAGTTCAACCAGACCTGATTTGAGAGAAGGAGCTGGTGCCTGCAGATTGTCAGCTGCAGGAGGGTGAGCAAACGGAAAAAAAGACTACAGAACTGGACTGCTGTATGACTAAATGGCGGACACAGAAGGCTGTGGTAAAAGGGAATAATGAAAGTCATTAATGCAACACAGCAGGAGATGGTCATGCATCTAGTACCCTTCAGTGCTCTCGTTTTAAACATACATACAAAAGGAGATAACAACTCTTTGTTGATAACACTAGCTAGAAGCAGCAGTGAAGGATGGGGGGGGCTTAAGGAAAGATTTAGAAAGACTGGCCGAATAGGATGAAAGGTGACATCCGAGTCTCAGTGGAGAACAATGCAACTTAACTGCATCTGGAAAAAATCAACCCTAGTGAAATGTAAGCTAAGGCATGTGGAACAAATGTCAAAAGAACACAAAATGTATCTGAAAGTGTTGATAATACTTAGACTTGACCAACAGGAGCACCTGAGAGGGTAGTGACTTCAGCCAACAGAATGTGGGGTGCATCATCAGGAGACAGACTCAGGAAACAAGCAAGCAATGCTTCCACAATCAGGTGCTGGTCACTCCACACAGTGAATACAGAGTGCAGTTTTTGTGGCAATGCAAGTAGAGGGATAGCAGGCTTTTGAAAGGAGTCCAAAGGAAAGGCACAGGTACACTGAATGGGAAAGAAGGGGACAGGATATGACCAGACTAGAAGAAAGTACAGTTGTGTACGCTTACCATAAATGTAGATGTTAGAGTGTATTTCACTGTTGCAGTCATCACATTTGGGTTATCCCTGCCTGCCAGGGTAGCCCTCGGCCAGCCTGAATACCAGAGACTTAGTATTTCTGCGTTGGTTGCTGTTGCTTGAGGACTGACGTAAGGTCGTCAGTAGTATAAAGCAAGGCAGCCGACGCCATTACATCAGTTTTCCTTGCTCTAACGTGTCAGGAGCCCCCAAAGTAGGAGGCCAGGTTCTTGTGGAAGAAACCCACGAGTGGAAAATAAATACCAAAATGTCCCTTGTAAGGAAAGCGGAACAACACGGAAGAATAGAAATAAAAGGAGAAAGAGAAGAAAGAGGGATGGAAACCAGGACTGCAACAGTGAATACACTCAAACATCTACATTTATGGTAAGTGTATACAACTGTACTATGTTCTTTGTGTTTCACTGTTGCAGTCATCACATTTGGGTATATTCCCAAAGCTTAGGAAACGGGTGGAGGCAGTCAAGGAAACTAGGGGCTGGCTAGGATACCCTGCAAGACTGCAGAGGCAAACCCTGCCCTTGATTTGGAGAAGAGAGGCAGGTGGTAATGCTTGGTAAAAGTGTGAACAGATGTCCAGATGGCAGCCTCCAGGATGCCCCTGGTGGCGACTCCTCTGAGGAAAGTTGCAGAGGTGGAGGCTGCCCTGGTGGAATGTGTCCTGACCGCCTTGGGGGGAGGCTTTTCATGCTGTTTGTAGCAGAAATGGATGCAGTGTGCTATCCATTTGGAAATGGTTTGCTTGGAGATGGCTTTGTCTTCTACCCCTGTAGCAAAGCTAACCAGCAATTGAGCAGACTTTCTGAATGATTTAGTCCTGTCCAGATAGAATCTGAGCTGTCTGTGCACATCTAGAGAGTGAAGAATCATTTCTCCCTTGTTCTGGGGATTAGGAAAGAAAGTGGGCAAATGAATAGATTGGTTGAGAGCCACACTGGACACCACCTTGGGCATGAGGGTTGGGTTAGTTCTGAGGGACACCCCGTCTGCATGGAAGATGATGAAGGGTTCCACAGCCATGAGTGCTTGCAGCTCAGAGATTCTTCTGGCTGAAGTGATGGCCAGGAGGAATGTTGTCTTCCAGGAGAGAAATTTTAAGACAGCTGGTTCGAAAGGAGGCAGGGTAAGCTTTTCCAAGACAAAGTTAAGGTACCAAGCTGGTGTTGGTGCCCTTCTGGGGGGCCTCAAGTTGCTAGCCCATGTGAGGAATTGTTTGATCAAAGGGTGTGAGAAAAGGGGCTGCTTGGTGGGAAAATGAGCAGAAATAGCAGAAGCATGAAGTTTAATAGAGGAGAAAGATAGACCACTGTGCAGTAGGACAGCTAAGTAATCCAGGATGAGAGGGATGGAGGGCTGTGCCGTATTGGCCCCCTTAGCCTGGATCCAAGTGCAGAACCTTTTACATTTATCTGCATAAGACTTTCTGGTGCTAGGATATCTGGCCTCATGGATAACATCCAGAAAGTACAGTTTTGTACCTACCATAAATGTAGATGTTCGAGTGCTAATACGGCTGCAGTCATAACAGATGGGTTATCCTGCTGTCAGGCGGGTCCTCGGTCGGCCAAAGTCTAAGTCCGGCGTCGGCTGTCGTCGCTTCTTCCCTGACGTCAGTGCGGCAGGGGTATAAAAGAACCAGCCGACGCCACTTTCTTCAGTTTTTCTTGCCCCAGATGTCAGGTGCCCCCAGAAGGAAGGCAAAACATAAACTTATGTAATAATGCAATGCAATATAATCAAAAAACAGCAGTGTGCCAGCAAATACACTATTAAAGAATACCCCAATCATGTTGTATGAGGAGGTGTTTGTCATAAGGCCTGTCCCAAGTGGGGATGGAGGGAGGGAAACCTGGACTGCAGCTGTATTGGCACTCTAACATCTACATTTATGGTAGGTACAAAACTGTACTATGTTCATCGTGCATACAGCTGCAGTCATAACAGATGGGTTGAATCCCAAAGCTAAAAAGGGGTGGCAGGCACTAAGTGGAACTAGGAGGAGCAAGGATGCCCTGCAAGACTGCTGTGGCAAAGCCCGCTCTAGATTTAGAGTATAGTGGAAGGCGATAGTGTTTGGAGAAAGTGTGCACAGAACTCCAAGTAGCGGCTTCCAAAATATCCTTGGTAGGAACCCCCCTGAGGAAAGTTGCAGAGGTAGCTGTGGCCCTTGTGGAGTGAGATCTGATGCTTGTAGGTACAGTTTTTCCATGAAATGAGTAACAAAAGCCTATGCAGTGGGCTATCCATTTTGAGACTGTCTGTTTGGAAATGGCCTTTCCTTGAGCACCTGTAGCATAGGACACAAAGAGTTGCTCTGATTTTCTGAATGGCTTTGTTCTGTCCAAATAATAACAAAGTTGTCTGTGAATGTCCAAGGAATGTAGTAGTCTTTCCCCTTTGTTTTGTGGGTTAGGATAAAAGGTAGGTATGTGGATAGTCTGATTCAAGGCTACAATGGATACTACCTTTGGCATAAAGGAAGGGTTAGTTCGTAAGGAAACTCTGTCCTGATGGAAAATGATGAAAGGTTGCACAGCCATGAGGGCTTGTAGTTCCGAAACCCTGCGTGCTGAGGTGATAGCCAGAAGGAAGGCTGTTTTCCATGACAAATATTGCAGTTCTGTTGAAGCAGCTGGCTCAAATGGAGGCAGGGTCAGTTTTTCTAAAATGAAGTTGAGGTCCCAAGCAGGTACTGGTGGTTTCCTTGGGGGTTTTATATTCTTAGCCCCTCTGAGGAACTGTCTTAAGAGAAGATGAGAGAATAAAGGAGGATCAGTGTTGTATTGTGCAGAAATGGCTGAAGCATGGATCTTGATGGAGGAGAAGGAAAGTCCACTGTTTAACATCTCAGCTAGGTACTGTAATATTTGAAGTAAATTTAGTACCCAAGGATTCTGGCCCTTTTTCTGATTCCAGGCACAAAACCATTTCCATTTGGCGGAGTAGGCTTTTCTAGTAGAAGGTCTTCTGGCCTCCAAGATGATATCCTGTACCTCCTGGGAGAGGAGAGTCTGTTGGGAAATCAAGGAATCCTCCATGCGGCTAGATTGAGGGTTTTCAGTTGACTGTGAAGAGTTTTGAAACTGTGCTGGGTCAACAGAAGAGGCACTAGAGGCAGGGTCCATGGTGAGGAATGCGTCAGGCTCTTCAGGAGTGGATACCAGTGTTGTCTTGGCCAGTCTGGAGCAATGAGAATCATCTTTTCCTCTGCTGCCCAAAGTTCTATTAAAAGCCAGAGCAGAGAGGACAGAGGTGGAAAGGCATAGACTGTCAATGTTGTCCAACTGAAGGAAAGAGCGTCCACTTTCCAGGCCTGTGGATGATAGGTCCTTGAGCAAAATTTTTTCAGTTGGTAATTTTTGTGGGTAGAAAAGAGATCTATGTCTGGCCGTCCCCATGCCTGAATTATCTTTGCGAAAACTTGAGGATGCAACTTCCATTCGAGGATCTGTCCTATTTCTGCTTAGGTTGTCTGCCAGTGTGTTTTCTTTCCCTGGCAGGAATTGTGCTTGAAGTTGGATTTGCAATTCCAGAGCCGTGTTCCAAAGGGACATGGCTGGTCTGCAGGGGGTATGAATGAGTTCCTCCCAGTTTGTTTATGTACCACATCACTGTGGTGTTGCAGTCTGTCCTTATCAATAGCTGGCCTGGATGCAGTAGGTCTTTGAAGGCCATAATAGCATTTTGTACTGCTAGCATTTCCTTTTGATTGATGTGTAGGTGCTTTTCCTTTTGGGACCATTTGCCCTGAATGCACTGATCTGACATGTGTGCCCCCCAGGCGTAGTCCGAGGCGTCTGTTGTGATGATTTGATTTGCTTGAGGCATGCAGAAGGGGAGACCTGTGTTTCTTTGGCATGCTTGAGCCCACCATAGAAATTCCTTTTGAAGACATGGAATGAGTGGTATAATTGTTTCCAAACTGTGGCTGTGTTGAGACCATAAGTTTTTTAGGTACCATTGAAGTTTTCTCATATGCAACTTTGCACATGGGATCAGCAGGATGCAAGATGCCATGAATCCCAGAGCCTGCAGGATTTTCCTTGCAGTCAGCCTGGTGAAGGTTGCCATTTTTCTGAAGTATTGAGATAGTTGCCCTTGCTTCTCTGGCGTGAGGTAGGCCATCTGGGTGTTTGTATTCAAGTTGGCACCCAAGAAAATTATTGTTTGAGAGGGTATTAGTTTTGATTTCTTTTTGTTGACTGTGTATCCCAGAAAGTTCAACAACTTTATTACAAACGCCAGGTGTTTCAGAATATGTGCTTGCTGTCCGCTTGGATCAGGCAGTCGTCCAGATATGGGTATATTTGTATCCCTTGAAGTCTGCAGAAGGCAATTACTGATGCCAGGCATTTCGTGAACACTCTGGGCGCAGTAGATAAGCCAAAGGGCAATGCAGAGAATTGATAATGGGTTTAACCTGCAAGAAATCTGAGGTTTCTGCAATCTTGTCTGATAGGGAAATGCAGGTATGCCTCCTTGAGGTCCAATGTTACCAGCCAAGACTTCTTGCCCAGCATGGGAAGAAGCTGCTTTAATGTGAGCACCTTGAATTTTGGTACGAGTAAATATGTGTTTAGGATGGATAGGTCCAGAATAGGTCTCCAATCTTTGTCCTTCCTTGGTACCAGGAATAGTCTGGAATAAAAACCTTGACCCTGTTCTTTTGCAGGTACCTCTTGAATAGCTTTCATGTCCATGAGAGCTGAAATTTGTTTTTGTGCCTCTGCCCTTTGATTTTGTGGCAGGTTTGGCATACCTCTCATTTTTGGAAGGGTGTGAAAGTGGAATCTGTAGCTTCTGTCTATAATGTCCAAAATCCATTTGTCTTTTGTCACAATATGCCAATTTTTTGAAAATAAAGCCAGTTTTCCACCTAAAGGTGCTGCCATTAAAGCTTTGCTTGGCATGCAGAGGGGAAAGTCATTGTGTCTGCTTTCTGAATGACTGTGATCTATCTTCTCCACCTCTTGGTGTAGGTGCTTGCCATTGTCTGGCTAAATGATCCTTGAGATTGCCCTCTACCCCTCGGGCGCCTGTATCTACCTCTTTGAGGTCTGTCTGTGGCTGGAAAGGACCAATTTTTTGAAGGCCAGTTTCTGCTGAAACGTGGAGGTTGTACCTGTAGGAAATATTTCACTGTTTGCATTGATCTTGCCTTTTCCTCCATTTTCTTTAGTACCTCCTCAGCTTTAACACCAAACAATACATCTTTTTGAAGAGGTGCATCTAGTAATTTAGCTTTGACAAGATCTGGTAAGGTTTGCTCTTTGAGCCAAGCATGTCTACGTATGACAGACCCTGTAACAGCAGCTCTACATGAGGCCTCTAAAGCATCAAAACCACATTGCAAGGTACGTTTACCCACTTGCTCTGCACTATGCAACAAATCCTGCAACTCCTTTACATCTGGTTGCTCAGGATGTGTCATTTTGCTATTCAAATGAGATAACAAAAACTGTTGATACTTTAACATATGGAACTGACAGTTTAATGCCCTCATGGTTAAAGTGGCCGAGGTGTATACCTTTTTCCCCCACCTTTCTAGAGCTCTGGAATCTCTCTCTGAAGGTAATGGGTTTTTGGCAGTAGAGGCCTTAATTCCCTTGGGACCCTGTGAAATAGTTTCTGGGTCAGCAGCATGGCTTTTGTATAGGAATTGGTGTGAATCAGGAACCCGGTAATACCTGTGAGGTTTAAAAGGAGCTGGAGGTAAAGAATCTGGGTTGAGGCTGTCTTCTGTATACACATCATCTAATATATCCAAGACAGGAGGGATAGCCAGAGGCCTGTGCTGAGGAAGCAAGAGAAAATCCCTGAGCCTTTTCTTGGAATCTGAGTAATCTTGACCTTCCCAGTGAAAGTGTTCCCTCAAAGTATGTAAGGTTTCCCCAAAAGAATAGTCCTCGGGGGGGGGGGGGAGCGAGGGGAATGGACTCCTCAGCATCAGAATCTTCAAAAGGGGAATATGAATATTCCTGTTCCTCAGAATGTTCTGAGGTAATAGAGGCTTGGTCTGAGGAAAGGTACTCTTCCTCCAATCTGGGCCTTTTGTCCGAGGGGGGTTGAGAACCCCTGATAAGAGTAATCAAATCCTCAGCCATTTTGAGCATCTGTTTTTTAGGCATGGGGCTCTGTGGAGCTTGTCTTTTAGTTTTCATGGCTGCTTTAGATTTTGTGAAAGCCTTAATGGAAAAAGAGGAAGGCCTGAAGACACCTTGAGAGGTGGCAGGCCTGTCTAAACTCTGAGTTTCCCCGCCAACACTGGCGTCGGTATCTGTAGTCGGAGTGGGGGCCGAGGAGCCTGCGACCTCGGGCACAGAAGACACCGCTAAAGAAGTGTCATCGGTACTCAGGGGCTGCGTAGGCGCCTCGCTGAGAACCGGAGCACCTGTAGCCGGCTTTAGCGTGGTGTGAGTAGAAGTCGCGGACCTCGTATGTCGGTCCTTATCTTTGCGTCTTTTACTCAAAACTGGAGTCGGAGTATCCGACGACATAATGTAATTAAACTTTTTACCAAAATAGTGTTGGGCGAACTCCGCCCGACGCTTAATAGTGCGTTTGTTGAATCTAGCACAAAAACGACAGGCCGAGACGTCGTGGTCTGGGCCTAAGCAAGGAATGCAGAAGGAATGGAAATCCTTATGCGGTATTTGCTTCTCACATGAAATGCAATTATTAACTTTGTCTGACATCGGTCTGAGGCAAGAAAAGTTTCCCCAACGGGGTACTTGGCTTTCAAGAAGACTTCGGCTGAAATATTTTTCGTAAATCTCAGGAGCTGGCCAACCGGCACTTGCGAACTGCTTCTGCTTCGGGCACCGCGCGGCAAGAAAGACTGAAGAAAATGGCGTTGGCTGGTTCTTTTATACCCCTGCCGCACTGATGTCAGGGAAGAAGCGACGACAACCGACGCCGGACCTAGACTTTGGAATTCGGCCGACCGAGGACCCGCCTGACGGCAGGATAACCCATCTGTTATGACTGCAGCTGTATGCACGATGAACATCCTGTTTACTGAGGATGGCAGATTGGTTCGGGGTTAGGGAATAAGCCAAGCTGCCAAACTGAGCATCTGCAATTGGGAATGCATGAATTCCCCTTCCCTCTGGGTTAGGAGGTTTGGATTCTGAGGAAGATGCCATGGAGGCAGTGGGGACAGGCTGTGCAGCAAGGGGTACCAGTGTTGTCGGGGCCAGTCTGGAGCTATAAGAATGGTCCTTGGTTTTTCCTCCCTTATTTTGAGCAGTATCCTGGGGATGAGAAGGGGAGGAAAGGCAAAGACCGATAGACTGACCCAGGGGAAGGACAGGACATCCACTTTCCAAGCCATGCAGTGATGCTCCCTGGTGCAGAATTTGCTGAGCTGATGGTTGGTGTAGAAGGCAAATAGGTCGACCTTCAAGGTTCCCCATTTCTGAGTTATTAGGGTGAAGGCCCTGTATGCACCTGCCATTCAGGTGTGCTCCCCAAGCGTAGTCTGATGCATCTGTGGTGATGGCCTGGGCAGCTGGGGATGGGGAGAAGGGCAGTCCCTTGTTGTGGAAGCATGCTGTTGCCCACCAAAGAAATTCCTTTCTGAGGCAAGGAGTTATAGGTAGAAAAGTTTCCAGGTCTTGAGAGTGTTGACACCAAAGGCTCTTTAGGTACCAATGAAGTTTCCTCATATGCAATCTGACATACGAAATGAGTAGTATGCAAGATGCCATGAACCTCAGGGCTTGCAGGATCTTCCTTGCAGATAGCTGGGGCCTGGTGGCCAGTTGAGAGAAGTAGGCTGTCAGGAAAATTTGTTTCTCTGGTTGTAAGGTATGCCAACTGGGATGCTGTGTCCAGACTTGCTCCCAGGAAGATTATCCTTTGGGTGGGCACCTGTTTGGATTTCTTTTCATCAATTGTGTATCCTAGGGAGGTTAGTAGGGTCTTTACAAAGGCCAGGTGCTTGAGCAGCTTTTCCTGGCTGTCTGCCTGAATAAGGCAGTTGTCTAAGTATGGGTAAATTTGAATATTTCTTTGTCTGCAAAATGCAATGGCTGGAGCCAGACATTTTGTGAAAACTCTGGAGCAGTAGATAAGCCAGAGGAAAGCGCAGAAAACTGAAAGTGTTGAGATCCTGCCCTGAAGTGTAGATATTTCCTGCATGATTCCCTGATAGGAATGTGGAGGTAGGTCTCTTTTATATCTAGGGTGGCTAGCCAAGCGTCCTTGGAGAGCATGGGTAGCAGCCGCTGGAGGGTGAGCACTTGAATTTTGGGATCACCAGGAAGGTGTTTAGAATGGATAGGATCAGAGATGGGGTGCCAGATGCCCTCTTTTCTGGGTACCAGAAACAGTCTGGAGGAGAAGAAGCCTTGGCCTATCTGTTCTGCAGGAACGTGCTCTACTGCCCAGAGCAGGGAATGGATTTCCTTTAGAGCCTCTGCCCACTGATTTGGTGGTAGATCTGGGAACTCTTTTGGGGTTGGAAGGGTGTGGAAGGAGAATTTGTATCCCTGATACACAATGTTCAGAACCCATAGGTCCTTGGTACTGCTGGCCCAGGTGTTTGAGTGAAAAGAGAGTTTTCCTCCTAGGGGTAAGTGAAGGTGGGCAGAGGGGAGGCTGGGAGGAGGGGAGTCATTGTGAGTTCTTACCATAAGGTGGTGGCTTAGAACTCCCTGGTTTTGAAGTGGAGGTAGTCCACTGCTTGGAGCTCTGCATTCCCTGGGGATGTTGTCTGGGGGGATTGGTTTACTCGGAGCAGGAAAGGACCAGTGCTTGGAGGGACAATGCCTGCTGAAACTAGGGGGGCTGAACCTGTAAGGAATCTTTAACAGTTTGCATAGATTTTGCTTTTTCTTCCATCTTTTTAAGACCTCTTCGGCCTTAGTGCCAAATAAGTTATCTTTGTGCAAGGGGCATTCAACAATTTAGATTTAGCAGGGGTTGTTCCTTAAGCCATGCATGTCTTCTAATGACAGATTCAGTGACTGCTGCCCTCCAAGAAGCTTCTAGGGCGTCAAAAACACAGTGCAAAGTGTGTTTAGTTACTTATACCAGCAAGCACTTTATTGCAGCAAAAAGAAATGTTTTAGTCATATTAATGGCATTCCTTTTAGCCCTAGAGGACACTTTACTTGTTTAACATCGAATGTTATTTATGTTCTCAGGTGCCCCTGCAGTCTCTTTTATATAGGTGAAACTAATAGTTTTTAAACTGAGACTGCAGGAGCACATTAGAGAAGGCTTTTAGCCCAATTGCCATGCACTTTAGATATTTCATAATAGTGACCCAGAGTTTTTAAAAGCAAGTATTTTAGAACAAGTTAATTGTTGTGTTGGTGACTCTGAGGTTAGAAATAAGAACAATCCTTTGCAGAAAGAAAGTATTTATATTTTAAAATATGGTACTTTAGGCCCAAATGGCCTTAATATAGAATGTACATGGAAACTTAGGATTTAGTTGTTTTATGTCTTAATTTATGATAATGGACTTATTTTAGGAAGTAAATATGTAATGGATTCATTTAATTAATTGTTGTTGATTAACTTTTGAGTGTATTTAATGGCACAGTTTCTTCACTATGATGTACTCCTAGAAGGCATATTTTGCCGAAGTGCTAGAGAAGTGATATTTCTTTTTGCTGCAATAAAGTGCTTGCTGGTATATACGCCGTTGTGCCTAGCCTTTGTCGTATATTTGTTGCTTTTCAGTCGTTTTTCATATGTTTTTTTCATGGCCAGTGATCCTAATATTCAGTTGCCAAGAATTTTAGAGATGACAGCCTGGATGCTTCTCAGAAAAGTAGGGACAGCTATGTGGTTTCTAATCGTGAGGTTTCTTCAGGAACAGTAATACGAGGAGAGCAGAATTCTGCTAACTGAGAACATATCATTGAAGATAGACGCAAAAAAGAAGTTATGTACTTACCATAACGTTCCACCTTGGCTCCGAGTCGGCCTACTACAAAGCTCGAGGTCTTCAGACAGCTCGAGGCCAAGTCCCTATCCCATGATGCACCTAGAGTTACCTCAGGTCTTGTTTGCCGAGTATAACACCACCATATGTCATTCTATCACTCTATAAGAGAAAGTCATAGAAGAGTTGAGCAACCAGGAGGAATCTAGTATCTCAGTCCTCGAAAAACCCTGGAGAGTAGGAGGGTGGGAAGTAAGAATGAGGGTGAGATGAACAACTCACATGGAACGTTATGGTAAGTACACAACTTATTTATGTGAAGTTGTTCTATCTCACCATTCATTCTTACAGATGGGTAGCACCCCAAACACCATCTATCTCCGGTGGCTCACAGGAGTATGTTTTCAAGGACAGTAGACCCAAAGGAGGTCCTGTCAACTTTGTAATGCGTGATAAAGGTATGAGGTCTTAGAAACCAGGTGGCTGCTGCACAAATGTTGTCTATAGGAAGTCTAGCAGAAAAGGCAGATGATGTAGCACTGCTCTGGTAGAATGAGCCTTAATTTTGTGTTGTAAGGGCATATTAGCAGCTGAATAAACAAATGTGATACAATCGGATAACCACTTAGAGTTGTTTTAGCCAATGGCATACCTTTTCTGGAATCTGAAAAGGAAACGAAAAGCTGTTCTGATTTCCTGAACTCTTTTGTCCTATCAAAGTAAAATCTGAGCTGTCTATGAACATCAAAGTTGTGCAGCATATACTCTAAGTTGTTGGAGTGTTTGGGGAAGAACACTGACAAATCAATAATTTGGTTAAGGTTAGTTTCAGAACAAACTTTAGGCAAAAGAGAGGGATTAGTTCATAAGCGAGACTCTGTTAGCATGGAAAATCAAATAAGGAGGCTTTATGGACAAAGCTTGAAGCTCTGACACTCTGCGGGCAGAAGTGATAGCTATTAAAAAGAGTCTTCCATGACAAATATTTCAAATTGCATGAGAAAGCTGGTTCAAAAGGAGAGAGAATAATGTGAGAAAGCATAAAATTTAGATTCCATGGGGTATAAGGGGATTTCACAGGTGGTCCAAGATGAAAAGTCCCCTTAAGAAAGGCTTTGGCTAGTCTGTGTGACATTATGTTCAATCCTTCAAATCCAAGGTGAAAATTAGAGATAGCAGCAAGTTGAACCCGAACTGTTGCTGCTGCAGCTCCATTGTTGAAAATCATGGTAAAGAACTCTAATAGGAGGCCATAGGGGCTTGGTAGGGATTAATGTTATTTTGAGAGGTCCACATAGAAAATCTTTTCCATTTGCTAAGGTATAGCTTCCTCGTAGATGATTTATGAGGGGATATTAGAATGTGGTGCATTTCATTTGAAAGGTTATGGAACCTGGCTATGTTGGGAATTGGAGCAGCCAAGCTGTCAGCTTCTGGGACTGAAGAAAGGGATGAAGTTCCCTGACGAGTGCATCAGAAGATTTGGAACTGGGTCCAGAATCCAAGGGTCCCAAGTCGAAGGAAGAGGAACCAAATCTGATGAGGCCAATGAGGGGCTATTAGAATGATGGTCCTTCCCAGGGCTTTTGCTTTCTGTAGTACTTTGTGCATTCCCACCAGTTCCCTTGATACCCAGAGAAGACCTGGAGGTCAATCGTGTACGAGCGAGTCCCTTGGGGTTTCTCCCAGAGGGGGAATCAGGGGCAAAGTAGCTTCTGCATTTGTTGTTCATGTGGTTGGTGAAAAGGTCGCAGCAAGGTTGGCCCCACCTGCAGAATATCTTGCCCGCTATTTCTTTCTTGAGGGACCACTCATGAGGCAACAAAATTGCCCTGCTCAGTTTGCCTGCTATCGCGTTGGATTTCCCCCGGATGTGCGTTGCTAACAGAAAGCGCTGGGTGGATGTAACCCACTGCCATACTCTTGGGGCCTCGCGACAAAGGGGATAGGACCTGGTTCCTCCTTGTTTGTTCAAGTATCAGACCACCGACATGTTATCTGTCTGAATCGCACTTGTTCCCAGAGGAAGAGAGTCCTGGAAGTACTGCAAAGCTAAAAGTACCGCATTCATCTCCAGGACATTGATATGCAGATGTGTCTCCTGTTCAGTCCATGTTCATTGGGCTGTTCTTCCCTGAAAATGCCCCCCCACCCCATCAGGGAAGCATCCGTGGTCACTGTGGCCTCTGGTGGGGGTAGAACAAAAGGATGACCTATTGTAACATGGAGAGGTCAACCACCACTGAAGATCCTTTTTGCATGCATTTATGATTATAAGATGAGACATTGGGTGGTCTTGGTAAGACCACTGAGTGAACATCAGCCATTACAGAATCTACATGTGCATGCGACCCAACAGTATGGCTAATATTGCAGCTGCCATCAAGCCTAATGATTTTAGTACTTCTGATGCTGGAGCCTTGTTTTTGGATACGATATTGTGGTCCTGCTGACAGAGTATTAAGATTATTTCTGCTAGAAGTCTCAAAGTGGTGGTGGTGTCCAATTGTGCTCTGACAAAAACGGTATGTTGCGATGGCAACAAGGCAGATTTTTCTGAGTTTACTGTAATGTCCACATGACTGCAGAGTGAAAGAGTGGTGTCCCTGGCTTGTATGAGCTGATGCCTCGTGGTGGCAGGGAGGAGCCAATAGTCTAGGTACGGAAAGACTTGGAATCCTAAACATCTCAGGTGAGCCGTGACCACTGCCATACATTTGGTGAACACTCTCGGGACTGTAGTGGTATATAGTGGTAGTACGCATCCTGGTATATAGTGGTAGTACGCATCCTGTAGATCTATTGAGCACATCCAATTGTCTTTCCCTAAAAAGAGAAGTATCGATTGAAGCGTGACCATCCGGAACTTCTCTTTCCTGACAGATCTGTTTAGTCTGCTGAGGTCCAATATAGGTCTCCAGTCCCTTGTCTTTTTTGGAACTAAAAAGAATCTTGAGTAAGTTCCAGATCCTGTCTGGTCTGCTGGGACTGGTTGGAGGACTCTTTCTTAGCAAAATTTGGACCTCTATCATTGCCTGTTCCCTGTAACTGGGTGGAACATCCAGGATTTTTCTAGTCAATGGAGGAGGAATGGTGAAAGGAATGAAATATCCTCTGGCAATGATACTTTGTTCCCAGTTGTCATTTATTTTGAGCCAGGCATCTGGATATAAAGATAAGCGACCCTCGACTGCCTCCAGAGTAGGCCAGTCGGGCCTCCTTTCAGGAGTGCTGGTAGGGCTTCCCAAAGAACTGATATGTCACCCTGGTTTTGTGGACCCCCTCTGCCGCAAGGGCAGCGTCTTCCATTACTGCCCCCTCCTCTGCTCCTGGAGGGGGGTTCACCACATTTGTCCTGAAAGGCTCCATGGGCTTTACGGAACCACATCTTTCCTCCCCTTTGACCCTTGGGATAGGGTCTGGTAGGGGTAGAAAAACTGACTCAGACGGCAGACAGAGTCTTTCTTCCTGTTCACACCTGGTCAAAGTTTCCTTAACTTATGGCCCGAAAAGGGACGAGCCATCAAAAGGGGGTGTTGACAAAGGAGGACTTAAAGGGCTCCGCGAAGGAACACAAGCGCATCCAGGAGAGTCTCCTAGGAGCAATTCCTGTACCTGCTGCTCTGCTCACTCCATTAGCTGCATATGAAATGAGGCACATGGACGAGTTTACTATGGAATTGAGGGTAGCAAACTGGGAGGCAACTCTGTCTGAAGCTCCTGCAGCTACTGTACCCTGAAGAGAACCTCTGAGCTCTTTTAGGAGATCTCTTTGCAGTCTAGTAAAATGGGTGAGATAGTTGAGCGAACGCAATGCAAAAGTCGCTGAACTGAAAGTGCGCTTCCCGTATCTATCCATGATTTTCCGAAATTTCATTTTTAGTGGCTGCTGCCACCACCATGGCAACAACTGGCACTCCCTTAGTAAGAAATTATTTTTCCTGGGGGGGGGGGGGCAGAAATAAATTTATTAGGCCTCCTGGGGACAGGCTCCATGTTGTCCGGAGACTCCCATGCCCTTCGTGAGACCACCTCCATAAGCTCATCGAAGGGCAGAGACACCCATGAGGTGGAGGGCTGAGACCCGAAAGCCTTCAGGAGAACAGACTAGTCTTCAGTAGGTTTGGTGGACTGCCAGTCACCCCTCTGCATAATGATTTCTAATATCCCAGCAAATGAGATATCCTCAGAGGGGGACCCTTCTGATTCATCCAAGTCACTATCAGATGTGAGAGACTCCTGGAGGAGTCTAAATGCTTCCTCTTACAGATTCTCTTCCTGGGAACCTCATCAGTGGGAACTTCTGGTAAGGTCTTGGAAGAGCAGGGACACCCAACGGGGCTTCCTGAGGCTCTGGGTCTCTATGCTTAGCAAGGATCTGTGAAGCAAAAGTGGACACAGGCGCTTCTGGGTTGGAAGCAGCCGGACATGAAGTCAAAGATGTCTTAGGAGACATAACTCTTCCTCCTCATGGCTTTGAAGGCATCTCTGCTCCGATGAGAAGGGACTAACTGATTCGAAGAAACCGTCGATACCCCCGGCACCGGGACACTGGGCTCAGAGCCAAAGGTAGGAGCCAAGCTCATCCGAGCCGAAGCCCCGAAAGGCAGAGTCGGAACCGACAAGTCAGTCTGACTATCCTCCCTGGACCCGACCAGAGAGTGTCAGCTCCTAGATTCCTCGATCGGCGCCGAGGACTTCGGAGTAAATGGAGCCAAGGACACTGGAGCAGGCATCAGTTCCGAAGGCTCAACGATCTCCATGTCCGACTCCTCTGGCTCCAAAGGACCGGTATGGCTCGGAGGAGGAAAAGTAGTAGATAGTAAAAGGGTCTTCGGTTCCAAAGCCTTTTGGGTCAAAGCCGATAAAAATTTAGCAAAGACCAGTGCCTGTAAAAGCTTCTGTACCACACAATCCACATCCAAATTGGAAAGGCTTATGAAGACCGAGATGAGTGGATAGAAGGAGGTACAGATTGCAGGAGTGGAGACTTTGAGACTTTAGATTACTGTTCCAGGACCTGGGATCGGCTCCAAAAAGACAAGACGGTTGGCTCCAAGGGCTGTAGAGCCAACGTCGACGTTTTTTTTCATTTTTTTTTCTTCAGAAGAAACAGAAAAGCCTTAGAAGACTGAGGATTTTTGCTAGACCTGTCCTGGTCCCTCAAAGTTTCTTGAAAAGATGGTTTGACTAAACCTCTGTCAATTAACTTTCTCTTTCTCTCCAGAAGAGTCCTAGAAGAGAGGGAATGACAAATGGAGCAGCTTTCCTGAAGGTGCAATGCTCCCAAACAGTATACACAATTTACATGGCTATCAGTGACAGACATTTTCTGTTCACACTTTGGACATTTCTTAAACCCTGATTTAGGGTGTTTATCCTTATCCTGGTCAGCCATACTGGAATGCACAATCTCAAGACAGGGTACTGTAATGAACAAGACACACCCAAATAACTATCAAACAAGCCCTAGAAAAGTAAGGACTAAAATTACTAAGCACACACATACACTATAACTATTTATCTAAGCATTCTAACAACTATATATATAAATATCTAAATATATTCAAAAGCTGTGACAGAAAAGGTCACTATTCAAAGGCACACAACTACTATTTAAATTACAGTAAAGATTTAACAAGGCCCAAAATAAAATGAGGTCAAGAGAGCCAATAACTAGTCATGAAAAAAGGCACACCAAGAAAAGGGAATCTACATAATAAGTATATGAGCTAAGCTAAGTCTAAATAGAGAAATATCAAAATATTTATATCAATTTTTAGGAAAAAGTTTTGTACTGGCCCAAGCTATGTGAGGAACCTCTATTGCAGTGGCAAACTAGATCGGAGGTAACTCTAGGTGCATTATGGGATAGGGACTTGGCCTCGATCTGTCTGAAAACCTTGAGCTTTGTAGTAGGCAGACTCATAGCCGAGGAACGGCTCCGAACCCATCTGTAAGAATGAACAGCGAGAGAGAACTTCACAACAATGTTTTCTTAACCTATCTGATTGTGTGGGTAAGAATAACACTTTCTTTTTCCACGAATGTGTCGGACACTATTTATAAATTAGAACAGCTGATGAAAGAAACTGCTATATATTTGAACATACGGAGCCTGCAGCATTATGCCAAATTAGATATTACACTGAGGGGGCTACCTGCTTTTAAGAATATACCCAAACCTTTTGATTTATCACATGAAATCGAGAAACTGTTTCAAGATAGACGGATTGCAGCTGCTCACTGGTGCACCATAGAATGGGTGAACATTTCTATTGAATGGGACATTCTACAACAACGTAAGCTGAAGGAAGAGATTTCTACATTATGTACTTTCTTAGCAGCTAAAATTAGTCCCACTCGTTTGCAAACACAATTAGTGGATATTAATGATCAACTCCTGGATTTAGAACAAGATCTTACGAAAAAGAAAAAAAAAACTACAAAGGGAGTCTACGGACTAGAATAACCATTGGGCTTTTATTTGGAAAGCCAATAAGGATAAACGTAGTCAGCACTTCTCGATTATTGGCCGAATGGGTAATTCCGGTGCAGGCACTTCACATCAACTGGTTTCAGACACCTCTAGGGGCTCAACGGACTGGGATATGGATGATCAACAGTATCCACGTTTGCCTCAAGTTCAAAAGCCTCAATATTTAAATAACCATTTTCAGAGTGGACTCGGAAAGAAGTCCAGGGGATGGTTTTCACAACCAACAGCAAGCTGTTAGTCATCGAGGAGCTTATCAACAATGTAACAAAAAAACTAGATGGAACTTAACTTTCTTTGTCTGGTTTTGATGTTTCTGGTGAGAACAATATTGCTGTTAATCTGTCCCAAGTTTATCTTGGTGAAATTCAATTATATGGTTTAAATAAAGGCCTTTAATTTGTGCCTACACTGATGCTGAGACCTTACATCTTTAAAACTGAAGTATATAGAATGTGTAGAAAATTACACTTGTTTAATTATTTCTCTAAAAGTGGTTCAAATGTATGTTCAGATGACATTTCTGTTCTAAATGAAGATATTAGTGACTTTGATTACAGTTTTTATTCCTGTGTTTCTGACACAGAGGAACTTAATGGTTACTTTTATTTGGATACTACATCTGTTAAATGTTCCAGTGATTTTGTTCCACCTTTTTTACATGAAGGAGTGCAACAATTTTCAACTATGGTTAATTTTCCTTTGGAACATGCATACAAAGAATTTATACAAACTGGTAATTCATTTGCTCATAATTTATCCAAAACTGAATGGAAAGTTCTTAAAGAGATGGGGGAACAAAAAGAACTGAATTTTAAACCTTCAGATAAAGGGAATCGATTAGTAGTAATGCATGCTGAACAATAGATGGAAATGTGTATGGAACATCTTACTAATGACAAAGTGTATTCAAAAGTGACATTATCTGAATATCAAAATACTAAGAAAAAATTCCAGAATTTACTTTCTAAAGGTTATAGACTTGGGTATTTTACTAGACTTGATGTAGACAAGAAGTTATACAATGAAAATAATTATATGGCTTTTTGTTTACCCAAGCATCATAAAAATATGTATAATCCCCCAGGTTCGCCCATCATCTTTGCCACCAATTATTTTTTTACCTAATATTGGTGTATTTCGTCACAATTATTTGTTACCATACATTATGAAATTATCATCTTTTAGTAAAGATTCTTTTGATTTATAGACAAAATTAAAGATACTGAGTGGTCAGAAGACATGTATTGGGTATCTGTTGAAGTTAAAAGTTTATACACATAATAAATGAGGATCAAACAGGATTAATTTATAAAAGATGGCACGACAACATACAAAGAATTCTAACATTCACAGATTTTCTAAACAGAAACAACCAAGAAGCTCTAATAGTAGCTTTGGATAAAGAAAAAGCCTTTGATTCATTGACCTGGGATTTTCTTTTTAAGGCTTTAGAAATGTTTGAATTTCCTACTAATTTTATTACTCGAATAAAGAATATTTATAAAAACAATTTGGCTTATGTAAAACTTGGGCCATTTCCTCGAAGGCTATTGAAATAACCAAAGGTACAAAGAAGGGCTGTCCAATGTCTCCCATCCTGTTTGCCTTAGGAACTGAATTATTTGCCTCATTAGTACGCCACAACTCTAATACATCAGGCATAGATGCATATGGTAAACTCAAATAAAAAATTATGTTATTTGCTGATGATGTTTTACGCACGTTATCAGTTTCAGAGAAATCAGTACAAAAAACTAGATGAAACAGTGGAAAGGTTTTATCATATTTCCAGCCTTAGATTTAACAAGGGAAAATCTAATTATATACATTTGAACAAAAAGAGAGAATTTACTTTAACTACAAATTGTGATAGGAAAACAAGTTCCCATAATAAAATATTTAGGAATAACACTATGTGATAATTTGGAATCTACGTTAGCCACAAATTATAGCAATATAATTAATAAAATAAAAATGCTAATAGTAAGCTGGAAAACAATGTTCTTGAGATTTGAAGACAGATTACAAATAATAAAAATGACAAAACTTCCAAAAATCAATTCCATTGCACAAGCTATTCCTGCAGTACCTAACAAGAAAATCTTGAAATAAATAAATACAATTCTATTAAACTTTCTTTGTTATCCAAAAAGAAATAGAAGAGCCTATACACATCATATTAGATCTTGGGAAATGGGTGGAATTAAACTTCCAGATCTAGAATCATACATAAAAGCTTCCATATTAAAAACGATCATTAATTGGATAGATCCTAATTATTCTTCAACATGGAAAACATTGCACACTATTATTTTTCTGAATGAAAATAAAATAATTAAAAATAGTATATTAAGTGAACAAAATAATAGTATGTGGCACATATTGACTGTTAATATTCAATATAATATAACAAAAACAACAAACAAATTATATAAATAATATTTACAATTTATTCAGAAGATTTATATATACTAACACGGACATTAAGATATGGCTAGACTTGATAATACCCTTTAAGCTCTACAAAGAATTTCTTCAATAAAATTCATAATGTTATTTTAACTAGATGGGAGGGGGAAAACTTCACTTGTTGGCAACATTGTTTAGAGAATCAAGTAGTATTAAACATTCAACAAATTCAGAATAAATATGACATTCCATCAGCAGATTGGTTGAAACTACAAAGCATATTATCATATGTTAAAGACCTTAATAGTAAAATTATTAATTATTCTTATAAAACTAGTCCAAATTTGATAAGTCTAATATCTGAAGTTATTTACAATTATAATTGGACGAATCTAAATTTCAAAATTATACAAAATATTGATAACATATAAAACTAACCCTAATGCAAGATGCTGGAATTTCATAGCAAAAGGATGTCACAGTAATCTATTAATTGGGAGTAAAAACAAATTGTGTATGTTCTGTTAACATTTAATTTACAAGTATGGAAAATATTTACATAGAAATATATTCACATGGCATTTATTACACCTGATAAACTAGCCAAATTCAATTCACTTGATAAATCCATTTGTTGCAGATGTTCTTTAAACTGTAAAGCTGATTGGTCTCATATTTTTTGATTGTATTAATATAAAAAAATTCTGGGAAGAAATTACTATTTTTCTCCAAGCTATATTCACAGATACCTTTATTTTAACCAAATCTTTAGTCATCTTAAATGTTAATGATACTACTGGAATGAATAAACAAGATCTATACCTGCTTTGGTCCATACTAGCTGTGGCAAGGAAATGTATAACTAGAAAGTGGAAGTCTTCACAAGAATCTACTCTGGAAGAATTCTTGAGACTGATGGAAGAAACAGCGACATTAGAAATCAAGGTGAAGGAATCGAGAATTTCACCTAAAACATGGACAAACAAATCCTTGGGAAAAAATTTTAACTCTCGAGACATTAAATATGAACCCTAAATAAATAATGTGTAACTTTATACTTCATTAATTGAATATTATACATTTTTGTTACTAATTTTATATATTTTATTAATTTTCCCCTCCTTTGTTCAGGTCAATTGTACATAGATGTATATAAAGGTTTATAATACTTGTTTATTGATGATTGTATTGTTAAACATTATATTATTTGGAAAACAATAAAAATTTGAAAAGTTTATACACTTGTACTCAACATTATTATGGCTTAGAAGCTGTTAAGTTTTTTCTTGGGGATAGTCCACTGAGTAATTATATATTAGAACTGATTGATTTTGTCTAACTAATTCTTATTTTTGTTTTTGTGAAGATGTTTATGTCCAAAGGACTGGCACTGCCATGGGGGCATCTTTTGCCTCTGGGTATGCCAACCTTTTTATGGGCTTACATGAGGTGGAATATTTACACAGACACCAGTATTTCAGAACATATGTTGTTTCTTATTACAGATTCATAGATGACTTGGTGTTTCTATGTAAAGGTGGCTTAGCAAATCATTGTTTTTATCAAAGATTTGGACATTAATAGATTTCAGATTAAATTTGATGGGCTCCAATATGGTGATACCATTAGTTTTTTGGATATAGATCTTACAGGGGTAGCTAGTGAAAAAGTTAAACCTAAAATTCATCGCAAGTTTGACAACAGTAGTCATTTTCTTCATGGGTCTAGCTGTTATCCACCTCATTCATTGGGTTCTTTACCTTTTGGAGAACTAATTAATTATAGATTGCGTACTGATAAAGAAGAACTGTTTAAAGAGATGTGTACTTCAATTAACATGTTTTTAAAGAGGGGTTATCGTTTAAGAGATATACATAAGGGGTTAGTGAAATTAAAAAAGTCATTTGTTTCTAATAATCAAATTACTAATTAGAATAGTAAATTTACTTGTAGTACTTTTAGAAAGGAAAAACAAGAACATAGACAGATGTACATAGTTATTTCTCACAATGTTTTTTCCAATGAACAAGTTAAAATTATTAAATATTTTAGCCTTTTCTAATTAAAAGTATGGAATTTGCTGATTTACTGTGTAAATTTCCTATTTTCTCTTTCACAAGGGGCAGAAATATTCAGGACATTTTTGTTCATAATAAATATGTCAAGCCAGTGGAGAAGTTATGTAGCACTTTAACTATGTTGGGCACTAGTGCTTGTACTAAGTCCTCAGTATGTAGATATTTGAAAACTATTTTTAGTCATATTAATGGTATTCCTTTTAGCACCTAGAGGGCACTTGTTTAACATTGAATGTTATTTATGTTCTCAGGTGCCCCTACTGTCTCTTTTATATAGGTGAAACTAAGTTTTTAAACTGAGACTGCAGCAGCACATTAGAGACATTAAATTAGAGAAGGCTTTTAGCCCAAATGCCCTACACTTTAAGACATTTCATAATAGTAACTCAAGTATTTAGAACAAGTTAATTGTTGTGCTTGTGACTCTGAGGTTAGAAATGAGAACAATCTTTTATATAAAGTATTGATATTTTAAAATATGGTACTTTAAGCCCAAATGGGGTTAGTACAGAATGTACATGGAAACTTATGATTTAGTTGTTTTTTATGTCTTAATTTATGATAATGAGCTTATTTTAGGAAGTAAATATTATGTAATGGATTAACTGATGAATTAATTGCTGATTAACTTTTGAGTGTATTTAATGGCACAGTTTCTTCTCTATGATGTACTCCTAGAAGGCATACGTTGCCAAATTGCTAGAGAAGTGATATTTCTTTTTGCTGCAATAAAGTGCTTGCTGATATATGCTCCGTAGTTTCTGGCCTTTGTCATATATATTTGTTTGGTGCTTTTCAGTCATTTTTCATGTGTTTAGTTACTTGACTTGCAGAATGCATTAAGTCTTGTAAATCTTTAGATTCTGCCCAAGTAGGAAAGGAAGACTTTTTTTGTTTAAGGAGTTCCAAGGTATGTTGCTGATATTTCAGCATATGGAATTGACAATTTAGTGCACTGATAGCAAGAGTAGCTGAGGTGTATACTTTTTTACCCCATCTGCCCAATGCTCAGGAATCCCTGTTTGAGGGGGTGGGATTCTTAGCAGAGGTTGCTTTAATCCCTTTCGGCCCTTGAAATGACCTCAGGGTCACCTGTTGGATTTCTAAAAAGATATTTGTGTGAGTCAGGGACTCTATAGTACCTATCTGGTTTTCTGGGAGCAGGAGGTAGGGCATCAGGAATCAAGCTGGATTTAAGGAAAACATCATCCACAACATCCAGGACTGGGGGGGATGGCCAAGGGTCTGTGTTGTGGAAGATCTAGGAATTCCCAGAGTCTCTTTTTAAGACTGAGGGTAGTCCTGACTCTCCCACTGGAATTGCTCCCTTAAAAGTATGCAGGGTTCCCCAAAGGAATAATCCTCTGGGGCAGAGGCTGAAGGAATGGAGTCTTCTGCATCAGAATCCTCATAAGTGGAGAGGGGTTGCATGTCTTCACAGTCAGATGCATCAGATTCATCTGACTCTTATTCAGACAAAACTACAGGGGACAGATCTCTTCCTTTTTGAGGGAGTAGCTTGGCCTCCCCTGATCAGCATAAGATCTTCTGCCATTTTAAGCATTTGAGACTGAGGCAAGGTAGCAGGTGCCTGAGAGTGGATCGTCTGTTTCTTGGGTGTGGTTCGAACCCTGGGCCTAATAAACTCAGTTGTTTTTGAAAGAATGGTAGTCGCGAAAGAAGACTACTGTTTGTGTCGAGATTCGGTAGTGTGAAGGACTTCCTCGGATGCCGGTGCCTGCTCAGCAACTCCAGACCCATCCAAGGTAGAGATGACCGCAGGATCCTTAGTTGAAAAAGAGTTTTGTGGCATACCGAATTCCGAAAGGATCTCGGTAGCAGCCTGCGAATCAACTGAAGCGGGCATCAGGAGCTGCAAAAGCACCTCACTGAGTACCGGAGGACTGACTAGCTTAACGGAAGCGTCACTGGTAGGTTTGGACTTGGGCGGTCTGTGTCTATCTTTACGTTTTTCCAGATCAAATGCTGTTGGGTGGCTTACCGAAGCCATATCAGAATTCGAGGACTGTAAATAAAAATATCTGGCTACACTAAGGGCCCGACGATGGATAGTTCTGGCATTGAATAAAGCACAGAACCAACAACGGGGGAAGTTGTGGTCTGGGCCTAAACAAGTGATGCAGTAAGAGTGGAAGTCTCGGTGTAGTATTTGCTTTCCACAGGCGAGATAATTATTAATGTTTTCTGACATTGGTTAGTGCAGGAAAAAAGGATCCCCAACGGGATACTTGCCTTAGAAGACTTCAACTTCAATTCTTAAATGAAACTCAGGTAACGGCCAACCGGCACTCATGAGAACTGCTTCTGCTTCGGGCTCCATGGCAAAAAAAGACTGATGTAATGGTGTCGGCTGCCTTACTTTGTACTACTGACGACCTGATGTTCGTCCTCAAGCGACAGCAACAGATGCAGAAATACTATGTCTCTGGTATTCAGGCCGGCAGAGGGCTAGCCTGGCAGGGATAACCCAAATGTGATGACTGCAACAGTGAAACACGAAGAATATCCAAAGCTCTTCTCACTTGAAATCACAATTCACATCACAATCTAGGATTGAGAGTTTCAAGGCAACTTGGTTCTTTAAAGGAATAACATACACAAAATAAAACGCTTTTTTCTAGAATACAATTCACTTGTTCAGTGTGTTCAGAGCATTGAAGGCCAGTGTCACAGTTTGTGTAAAATTACAGAAAGACAGGGCTGCCCTGTGTTGTGCCTTTCTTCATCACAGTCCGACAATACATTATTTGAATGTACATACACAATGGAAGTTTCAGTTTCTCTCAAACAGCGTAGAATATATGGACTAAGGTCTACTAGAATTTCCACCTCCTGCATGGTACTGCCTGGGTATACTTAATGCAACCTCATCCAAGGACTTTTCTCCTTCTGATGAAGTCTGTAGTTTGAATGCTTAAGCAGATTTTTGGACTACGTTATGGTTTAATTCATTAAATCACATTGTGGAAGTAAACCAGTTTTTCTCCTGTGGTTTTGGGACATGCTTCACTGATGTCTAACTGGGTAACATTCATACTGTGAAAAGCCTCAAGGACCAAACTGGCCCTAGCCCTTCTCAGCAGGGGGAAGATTTGCATTATGTATGACTTGAATAAAAAAAATCTTCTTGACTGACAAAAGCACAGCCAAACTGTGCTGAATTTGGATATGTGACACTTGGCAAATGGGTACTTCACTTGCATACCATGCCAGACACAAGGATTTTACAAGTAAATCTCAAAGATGCTCACCTGCAAAAAGGTATGCATGGGCAGACCTTTATTATGGTTAGATAAACCAAATGATGCCACTACACTACTAATGGAAGCATTCCTCCCATTATGGGCTCTTAAGAGATACAGCTACAAAACGCAGAATAAATACCAAGTTGTTTCACACTTAGCCCCTGACTTCTTTATATTTCTACTTCTGTAATTTAAGATTCCGGTGTCCATCTCTGTTTTTATACTAGCTCTATTGAAAGGAACCATCTGCTATTTTTCCAGCTTGTACTTCTATTCTCTTAGTTTGAAGTCAGGCTAAAATGTCATACTGAGAGATTCTTGCTCCTATGTCAGCATTTTAATGTAAATAAAATACATGTCTGGAACTCCTTACGGGCCCCATCAAGTTTTGAGCACACATCACCTTCTTTTCAAGGGGCCAGTGTTAAACAAAATGAGGTATTACTAAATGGAAAGTTACGTCTTACCATAACTATCATCTGTGTTGTCCCATCTTCATTCTTCCTCACGATAGGGTCTCTGATCCAAACCTGAGATCCAGCTTGGCCACGTTCTCCAGACTTGAATCTGACTCTCCAGCGCTTTCCTCTTACCCATAATGCATTATACCCACCCAAGCACCTTAGATCGAGTTTGCTGACTCCCATACATCTGTAACCAGGACAGGAAAGAAGAAAGGCAGACAAGACTCAGACATGGGACCCAAGTGTTGTCATCTTCCATAACCCTCTACAGGAATACAGCAGGGGGATGGCTGGGTGGGGAAGTGAGGAATGAAGACTTTGCCTTCATGCAACTACATTATGATAAAATTGGGTTTTTGTAACCACTTAACCCAAAAACTATATTCATCTTAATGACATATTTCTTTTTATACATCTTGAAACAGTTTTGCTATACTCCTGATTGACACTGTATAACATTGCATTGCTACTTAATGCCTTGTAATAATCCTGCAACATTGTTTAATGCTAATTTATAAAGAAAATGGTTTAACATGTTGCTTTTCTCCCCAGGCCTCTACTGAAAAAGGGCTGTTCAACTCGGTCGGACAATCTCAGTCAACAAATGTAAAATAAATAATCTGATGTTGTCCTTTTCATTCCTATTCACAACAGGGTCAGGGTCCCCAGTTACACGATTCCAGGGTGGCTCTCCTGGAAGGATATGCTGGAGAATCATCGAGCCAAAGGAAGTCCTGCTCCTTGAGATGATATCTAATTTATAGTGTGCAAAGGTGTGACTGATGGACCAAGTAGCTGCAGCGCAAATATCATCAAAGGAGATTCTAGATGAGAAGGAAGACGTAGTAGCCATAGCTCTGGTAGAATGTGCCCTAGGAGGTCGCGGCAGTTCTAGGTCCTAATAAAGAAAGGAGATACTACCAGTAATCCATTTTGCTAAAGTGATCTTAGAGACCACTCTGTCCAGTTTGCTAGTGGAGAAAGCTACAAACAATTGGTCTGACTTCCTGTGCTGCTTAATTCTGTGCAGTCAGAAACATAGTTGCCTATGAACATAGAGATGTAGAATATACTTTCCCTTGTTAGAAAAATTTGGAAAGAATACTGGTAAGTGAATGGACTGACTGATACTGGTTTCTGTGGCTACTTTAGGCATAAAGGAGGGATTGGTATGTACAGAAACCCTGTCCTTATGAAAGATTATGTAAGGAGGTTTGGAAGATGACTGTAGTTCGGAAATTCTCTTAGCTGAAGTAATGGCTACTGAAGGGATTGTCTTCCATGACAAAAATTTCATGTCATAACTGGCTGCTGGCTCGAAGGGTCTCAGAGTCAAACTCTACAGCACAACAGTGAGGTCCCAAGGTGGGAAGGGGCCCTTAGTGGGAGGTATCAGCAAGAAAATACCTTTCATAAAGGCTTTGAATAATCTATATGCAGACAATGAACGAGACTGGTTAGTAGTATGAAAATTAGAAAATGCAGTTAATTGAAGCTTGGTAGTAGAGAAGCTAGCTCCTTCCTTAAACAGGATATTAAGAAAAAGCAAAATATCCGCATCAGCATTTCTATTTGTAGCCCAAACAGTGAACCTTTTCGACTTACTGTTGTAAACTTTCTTAGTTAAGACCTTTTGCAAGGTTAGGATTATGTTAAGGACTGGGGAAGCAAGCCTGGACTGTCTCAATAAGATTGGAATCGGAGAAACCATGTGGTCAACCTGATGGCGTGATGATTTAGATGCTGCATTCCTGACAGGTGAGACAGGAGGTCCTGTCTTGGCTCCAGTATCCACGGAGGACATTTCAGATGAGACCAGAGGAGGGTGAACCATAGCTGTTGAGGCTAGAAGACAGCAATGAGGATGACTGAAGCTCTTCAGCCTGCTTGCCTTCTGAAGAAACTTCGGGATAAGCTGAAGAGGGGGAATAAGCATACAGGAGACCCGGGAGCCAATTGTGCACCACAGAGTCCTTTAGGCACTCCACCACAGGGGGGAATCAGAGTGAAGAACTCTCTGCATTTGTTGTGGAGGAGAGAGGCAAAAAGGCCGCATCAAGGTTGGCCCCAGCAGTTGAAGATGAAGTTCGCCACTGATTGAGGGACCAACTTGTGCAGAATCAGGATAGATCTGCCGAATCTCTCTGCCAGCTCCCTGGTTTTCCTCAATGTGTGCTGCAACCAAAAGGTGGTTCAAAGATATCGCCCACTCCCACCCCCTCACTACCTCCCTACACAAAGGGTAAGAAAGGGTTCCTCCTTGCTTGTTGATGTACCAGACTACAGACATGTTGTTGGTGTGAACTGCAATAGTCCCCAAAGGGACAGCATCCTGAAAGTCTTGCCATGTACTAGCATCCTGAAAGTCTTGCCATGTACTCTGTCTCCAAGGAGGACCAAGTGCCTTGGGCCAACTTCCCCTTTTAATGCCCCCCAACTGGGAAGCAGCCGTGGTCACCGTGGCTATTGGAGGGGGAGTTGAGAAGGGTCTGCCTAAAAGGAGACAGACTGAATCCACCAATGGATGTGACGTTTGCAGATTGGTGTCAAGTTCATGGGAAGGGATAGTGGTTGGTAGAGGATAGACCATTGTACTGCTAATATCCATTGAAGAATTTTCATGAAAAACCCTACTACAGGAACTAACAAAATTGCTTCTGGCATGAATTCTATGCCTTGTAAGGCTAGCAGTGCAGAGGGGTACTGGTGGGATAGTACTTCCCAGACTTGATTCCTCATTGTTGTTATGCCATGTAAGGGAGGAGAAGCTATTTCATCCCTCATGCTCAACTGTATTCCTATGAATTCTAGGTTCTGCACAGGAGCCAGACTGGATTTGTTTAGATTTATAGTAATGCCCACGGAATATGAAAGAATGTCACTTGCAGAGTCAACAAGAGAAGGAAACAAAGGGATACAAATTGTACTTTGCAATCAAACTAGCAACCACAGCTCGAGAGCACTGAGATCTGCTTCTGGATACTGAAGCCGCAAACAAAATCTGAGGTGCTTGGGTGGGTGTAGTGCATTACTGGTAAGAGGGAAGCACTCGAGAGTCTGATCCATGTCTGGAGAATGTGGCCGAGCCGGATCAGAGACCCTATCATGAGGAGGAATGAAGAGTACCAACATCAGATCAATGCTTTAATCTGCAGTTTTAAAGCATGTTCTTCATATTTGGCCTTCATTTTTCCACAGGACCTACAAATGGAAAAATGTTTAGTCTGAAATTAAGCACATTGGGCTTTCTTCTGTTTCATTCTTGAAATAGGGTAGAAGGCTTGGCCTTAACACTATTTCTGCCATAAGAAGTCAACAGCAGTCACTGATGGATCAAAGATGTCAGAGACAAGGACTTACTGCACGCTGATCAAGAGATTGACTTCAATTCTACCAACATGAAAACAGAAACTGAGAAAAATGTCTACTAAAATATGAGTAAAAGTCAGTCGTTGACTAGTAATTACAATATCTGGATGTCAACAAAGAAGAAATTTGGAGAACATGAGAGAAAATCAACCAGAAAAGGGGAAAACACTGGGAAGAATCCTGCAGCTGTTCAGCAAAAAACAGTTCAAGTCTCGGTTTTGGTAAAAGAAATGGCTTCAGGTAATTTAGGGAAAAAATAAATGCGCTTAAAAGGAGTTACTTCTCAATCTTTTGACAATAAAAACCCACAGGAATGACAGTCAGTGAAACCTTTTCTACTGTCCCACAGAAATTAGCTTGAGTGAGAGAAAGCACGGGAGCTCACTAGAGGAATCAGGATTACCTTGTACTTTGGTGTTAGGAAGATGATGATTAGGAAGATTATCAGCAACACTGAAATTACTGAACCAATGGGAGACTATAAAGCATCAGTCCCACAGGATATAGCAACAGACATGTGAAATAGGGCTTGAAGGGAAAAAGTGTTTGAGAAAGACTGGAATTTTGTTGACGCTGTTAAACTTGTAGGTGAAATGTAAACCATCCAATCTACTTTGTGTCATTAAAGTTTAGGAGGACACTGAAGGGAATGAAGAAATAACTTGAGTAAAACAGTTTTTGTTCTTATTAGTATCACTATAAAAGATTTCATGATTTAAACTGTTACGTTACATTGCAAAGCAGTTTTGCATAGTGTACAGTCAGGGGTATTTTATATGTGTGGGGGGTGTCTTATCAGTGAATGCTGTGCATGTCAAAAACATTAAACGCAAGCAAGTACTTGTTTAGCTTTAAGACTTGCAGACTTTATACTATAACAAAACAAGAAAAGCTGATCAGAAGTTGATATACAGTGTTGTTATCCTCCTGTTTTACAATGATGAATGTTTAGATTAATATCCTTGGCTGAAGTTGTAAACATTCATTTTAAGCATGAAAAATAACAACATTATGAAAAGCATGGAAATGCACCTACAAAAAGTTATTAGATTGTTTCCCTCCATTAGCAAATGTTCTAAAGTGGGAGCAAGAATTAAGAAGATGCATGCATTCAGCCAGGGGAAGACTGCATATTGTATTTTGAGAGAAATTTTGAAAGATTACTCTTTCATGCATCTGCAAAGTTGTTGGCAGTATTTCCTCTCTCATCGCTGACTGCTTTTAAGTGAGGACAAGCTGTTTGCAGTTGCAGATGCAGGCAATTAATATGGAGATATCAGAGGACTCTTTGCCGAGAGGAATGCACATTTGAAGGTACTGTAGACATTCAGGGAAAAAATATGCACAATTTAGTTTAATAATAGATAGCAATGTACTTTTCTACTTACGGCAAAGTTAATGTTTACTGAAAGCATTTAATTTTTTTCACACCTGGGAGAAGAGCAGAGATAAAAAAGCAGACAAGTGGGAACATAATTTGTAACATGCTTTTAGCAAGGTTAACCTTAATTTTACATTAGGTAGTAAGTGTGTGCTAAGTTGTTGATTTGGGGCAACTGCTCCTTATATGGAAGGAGTGAACTTCATTTGTTGAAAATTTACATAGTTTTGTGTTTGTTTTCAGTTAAAAGGGGATGAGGGGTTCTGAAAATCTGCTTTTGTGTGTGTTTTCACTGAAGCAAAATATCATGAAAAATGTGATATAGGTACAAATGGAGATAAGAATCCACTGTTTAAAAGATCAGCCTGGCAAGCATTAGTGTGTAAACGCAAGCCAGAAGTTGGAAATGCACATTCAAAAGAAGTGGACACAAAATAGGTTGAAGTATTTCTTTGTCATAATGGCTACTCTGTTAATGTTAACATGGAATGTAAAAGGCATTACAGGTATAGACAAAAAAACAGAGAGCACTGTATTATATTAAGAAATGCAGTGTGCATATAACAATGATTCAGGAAACATATTTGTGTGGAAAGGAGCAATGTCTTCACAGAGTAAGGCTTTCAGGATGGACATGCAGCAAAATATCAGGGACAAAGTTAAAGGGAAGTAATAATACTTAATGTTAGGGGGACACCAGTAATGATAAAACAAAAAAAAAATAGTGATAGTTTTTGGTTGTAAGGGTCTGCTGGCAAGGAAGGATTACTGCTATTATGGAGCTTAACATTTTTTGGGGAATTAAACAGCTTTCAGCGGGAATGTGGGGACTAGAAAGAACAATTTTGTAAGTTAAACGTACCACAATAGTAGATGTTTGAATGACCACTGCTGCAGTACCTTAGCTACATAGGTTATATCATACTGGCCAGCTTCAGAAGCTTTGGGGTACCTTCCCCATGCCACAATTGTCAGGTTGCTTGAGCTGAGATGACTAAATGACAAGCTTGGGCAGGAAGACCTTTAGAGCTTTCCTGTCAGCAGAGGTGGGTGGGAGCTGAGCCCTGAAAGGGAAATGCTCAGGAAAAAAAAATAGATGTCCACACCCTGCTGCAAAAAAGCACACCCAAAAACAAAGGGGATGGAGGAAGGGAGCAGCTACTGCACAAGTGATCATTCGAACATCTACTGTTACAGAAAGTTTAACTTACACAAATGTACTATGGTCATTATACTAATCACTACTACAGTAGCCATAGCTGTGTATGTAGATTACCTTTACTCACTACATTTGGAAGGGGGAAAGAAGAGAGTCTGGGTGCCCCTACAGAATGGCTTTAGCAAAGCTTGCTCTGGACCTAGAGAAGGTAAAAGATAAGTCTTACCATAGCGTTCCATCTGTATTGTTGATCCTCGTTCAGTCATGTCGAGCCGGCCATCTACCAAGCTCGTGCCAGCTACAAACTCTCGAACTAAAAACTTACCCAGAATCCCCCTCTCCCTGTTACCTCAGATTGAGTTTTTAAGTCAAAAGAAGGTAGAGGCTACCTCTGGTGAAATGACCTAACAGAACCGGATGGTGAGATCCACAACAATATAGATGGAACGTTATGGCAAGACAAATTCTTTATATGATATTGTTAATCCTCGTTCAGTCCTTACATGTGGGACAGAGTCCCCAGCTACCTTTATTCCTGGGAGGATCTCATGGAAGGACATTCTGGAGCACCATAGAACCCAAAGATGCTCTTCCCCTGGAGGCCAAATCCAATATGTAATGATTGATGAAGGTATGAGGAGTAGCTCAAGTTGCAGCTGCACAAATGTCATGTAAAGAGGATCTGGCATGGAAGGCAGCAGTAGTGACCACCGACCTTGTAGAATGAGCTTTTACGGTAGCAGGTAATAGAATATTACGTTTTCTATAAATGAAGGTTACTCAGTCTTTTAACCATTTAGCCAATGTAACCTTAGCAACAGCACATCATAATCTAGGTCTAGAATAGGCCAAAAATAACTGCCTTAGTCCCATTCAAGTAGAAGCAAATTTGACTGTGAATATCTAGGGTATGTAGGCAATACTCTTCTCTGTTTGAATGACTGGGGAAGAAAACTGGCAATTCAATGGTTTGATTAATGGACATTTCAAAGATCGCTTTTGGCAGAAAGGAAGTATTAGTTCTCAATGACACTCTAGCTCTATAAAAAATCAAATATGGTCTCTTGATGCATTTTAAACTTTTTGGCTGCTGTGCTCTTCTGGCTTCAGCGTCGGAACACTGTTAGTCCCTGTTCTTCCCTTTGTGGATACACCTGTGTGGACGCCCAGACCTACATTTCAAGCTATCCCAGCTTATCCAATCCAACAAGCAATTCTACAAACTGTGCTGCTCATCCCTCTATTGGACTAGAACCAAGCCTCCCCTCGAAGGAACCAAGGAACTGTTAGTCCCTGTTCTTCCCTTTGTGGATACACCTGTGTGGACGCCCAGACCTACATTTCAAGCTATCCCAGCTTATCCAATCCAACAAGCAATTCTACAAACTGTGCTGCTCATCCCTCTATTGGACTAGAACCAAGCCTCCCCTCGAAGGAACCAAGGAACTGTTAGTCCCTGTTCTTCCCTTTGTGGATACACCTGTGTGGATGCCCAGACCTACATTTCAAGCTATCCCAGCTTATCCAATCCAACAAGCAATTCTACAAACTGTGCTGCTCATCCCTCTATTGGACTAGAACCAAGCCTCCCCTCGAAGGAACCAAGGAAGTATGTACACCATTTGCTAAACCTACTGTACTACAGTTATTTAGCCCTGCTAGGTGTTGTGAACGCTTCCCTGCCAAGAAGCCAGCAGTCAACCCTTCCTGTACTTTCTGTACAGCCACTCTTCCTCCTCTCCTAGCTCCCTTTATCTACACTGCCCTCTTCCTCTTTTTACTTATTATACCCCTTAGATTGCCTCAGTGGACCACAGTTACATCTCAGCATCTGGCCACTAGATTGCGCCCTCTCCCAACTAATCTACTTCCGCCCCAATAACTCCCTTGTATTCTGTTTAATCTTTATCTTCTTCCCCTGAAATCTCCAAAGCCCTATTCTTACTTTCCCCTCTTAATCCACTATAGTCCACTCTATCCAACTACACCCCTGTCCGCTGTACTTACCTGTTGCATTCCTCACTCCACTGATAGGTTCTTGATACATATATCATACATTTCACCGTCCTCTACCACTACCCATCCCCAAACTTACCTTATCTTTTCAGCTCTCCACTGATAGTTTTTCCTTGGCTTCTCTCCTTCAGTGGCTCTACCCGCTCCGTTAAGCCCTCTTGGCTCACTCCGCTCCCTACCCTACCCCAAATCTCACCCACCCCAGTACATCTACATTTATGATCTCTTCCTGTCCCTCCCCCATTTTCCTCAACCTATCCCATCTCATTGCTCCACCCCCTCTTAGATAGCTCTCTTTACACTACCCCTCCCCCTCTCCTTCCCCTTACCTGACTGCTCTCTCACATACTTCTCCTCCTTATATCTCTAAATTCCCCAGTCAGTCCCTACCCTCTCTTCTAATGTCTATCCTACCCTACTCATCCATGTCTCATACACACTATCTCACCTCATTTACATGTCTTTTCCTTCTTACCACTCTGTATAATGCTTCTTCCTATTCCTCTACCACACTACCCTCCTATTTCCCACTCCCCTCACCCTCCACTATCTCCTATACCCAACTTTCAACTCTCCATTTTTATTTAATATCTCCCTCCCTCCTTCAACCAAATCCATTTCATTACTTTAAACTAAAACTCCACACAGTCTACTTAAAGTCTTCCTCTTTCAAAGTTAAATTACATCTCCCTCTTACTTTATCTCTCTATTCTAAGTTTCATCTACTCTATCCTTTCTCTTGGCTTGCTCTTGCAGGAGATATCCATCCCAACCCTGGGCCAACACCTACTAACAATCTCTCTCCCACTACCTCCACTAATAGACACAGCCATAAATACCTTAAATTCATTACCATCAATACCCAGAGTATTAATAACAAACTTCCATGCCTGGCTAAATCATACTGCACCTGACATAGTAGCAGTAACAGAAACCTGGCTAAAACCCCAGACTACTAACTCTTGAGATTTTACCACCTGGTTTCCAAGCTCTTAGGTCTGATCGCCAAAACAAAAAAGGAGGTGGTGTAGCCTTGGTCTACAATTGCCTGCTAAATCTCAGCCCATACCAAACTCCCATCCCTAAATTTAATAATGCTGAACTAATCATAGGAATCCTCACAATAAACAACTTCAAAAGTATCTGTGTAATAACCATCTATATCCCTCCTGGAGACAACACCACCACCCTTGAGAATATTCTGTTGGGTAACAAACAATATCAAACAGGAGACTTACATTCTAGGTGATGTCAATATTGATTGGAATACAATTAATAATAATACTCCCTCTCAGTCTATCAATCTTTATAATTTTACTCAATTAATAAACAACATTACCAGACCTAACAAAACTAATCCTCCAGGGTCCACCCTGGACTGGATTCTAGTCAGCCACCCTAACAATATCTCCAACTCTGGTACCTTACCAGACTCGATAAGTGATCATCTCCCAGCCTTTACTAACCGAAATACCCAACAGCTCCCACACCAACATCAATATGCACACTCTCGTAACCTAACTAATTTTAACCCTTCAGTATTCTCTGAAACCCTTAAACTAACAAACTGGGATTCACTAAACACTATTCCCCTAGATGAAGCCCTAGAAGTCTTCAAGACTACCTTCTTTAAAATCCTAAACTCCCAAGCCCCTCCTCGAACAAAACGAATAAAGTTCAACTCTGCCCCTTGGCTAACTAAGGACACTAAAACTCTAATGCTACAAAGGGACAAAACTTGGAAACAATACAATAAAAATAAAAACACAGCTTCTTTACTTCAATTTAAGCAACTCCACAATCTTGCAAAAAAACTTATTATGAAAGATAAAAAATCATACTACAACAAACTTCAGTCTACTCTCACAAATAATCCCAAAAAGTTCTGGAATTCCATCAATTCCCTCTTGCACCCAGGTACTAAATCCAATCCCTGTCCAGACAACAGTAAGACTGACACAGAAATTGCAACACTCTTCAACTCCTTTTTTACCAGCTCCATAGCAGAACTGACTAAATCCTTCTCCAATTCCTCCCCCATCCCAAGCCCAAAGCCTTCATCACCTTCCATCCCTCACTCCAGCTCTCGTAACCACCCTCCCACCTTTATTCTACAACCCGTATCTACCACCAGTATCAAACAACTTCTTTCCAAACTCAAACCATGCTCCAATGCCCCCGATAACATCCCATCACTCTTTCTCAAGCTTGCAGCAGACGGGATCGCCATACCTATCAGCATTCTCATCAATAGATCCATCCAAGAATCTTATGTTCCCAAACTTTGGCGAGCTGCCCACATTCTGCCCCTCCATAAAGGAGGCAAAAATAATACCATTTCTAACTTCCGCCCAATAGCCATTCTTTCCCCTATTTCAAAAGTCCTTGAAAAATGTATCCACCAGCAACTCATGCCCCACCTCCTCAATAACCATCTCCTCTCTCCTACTCAACATGGGTTTCGGCCTGGCCACAGTACCATAACTGCTCTCCTTTCCTTCCTAGACATTGTCAACCATGCCCGTGACTCTGGAAATATTGTCTCCACTGTTCTACTTGACCTTTCCAAGGCATTTGACACAATATCCCACACACTCCTTCTCAACCACCTTTCTAACCTCAATCTCTCCCACAATTCCCTTTCTTGGTTCAAAAGTTATCTCTCAGATAGATCCCAAGCTGTGAAATGGAAGACTGGTACCTCAAAATTCTTACCTACCCCTACCGGAGTCCCTCAAGGCTCTATTCTCGGGCCACTGCTCTTTAATATCTTTATCAATGATCTCCACTCTTCAATTCCTCAGTCTCAAATAGTACAATATGCAGACGACTCCACTGTTACCTGCTCTGCCCCTAGCCTTCCCGAGCTTCAAGCCAAAACCCAATTGGCCTTCACAACGACAGAAAATTGGATGCTTCAAAACCATCTTTCCCTCAATGCCAATAAATCCCATATCATTCTCTTCTCCTCCTCAAAAGCTCTGACTCTTGACAAGTCATCCTTCAAAATTTCCAGCCTCTCCCAGTCCCCAGTAGATGTTGTTAGTTGTGCAAAATTACTCTGAGTTACCATTGATGAACACCTGAAATTTAATACTCATATTCAACTAAACATAAAAAAAACACATCAGAAGCTCGGTATGCTTTATAGAAATGCCAACTTTCTTACTCCATCTACAAGACAAACTCTGCCACTACCTACCTTCTTCCTTCTCTACTGTATGGTGCTCCTCTTCTAACCAATCTCACCTCTTCTATCTCCTCAAAACTTGAAAGTTGCTACTACAAAATCGCCAAATTGCTACTAACTCCACTCATTCTACACACCATTGCATCTGCCTCCGTAGTCTCCAATGGCTAGAACTCCTAATCACCTCTATTACCTCCAACTTACTACTGCACACAAACTAATTTTAAACCTACTGCTTGCCTTGCATTATCTAACATCTTGCCCTTATATACTCCTCTCAGGCCCCTAAGATCCAGCCTCCAGAATCGTATTTCAGTATACAAAGCCAAAGCGACCCCTGGCCAACTTCTACTTTCCTATACTACAGCTAAAAATGGAACTTGCTTCCTTCCCTTCTAAGAGTCACTACAAGCTATGAACACTTCAAAGCTCTTCTCCATTCTCACCTCTCCCAAAACTGGAAATGTAATTGTATACTTCCTACCTAGATCTTAATACATCCTCCCCCCCGGTCCCCCTTCTTCTAACCCTCCCCTTGGCCCCCCTCCGTCTACTTCTTTATCTCCACTCTCTTCCTGATTAAACCCTGTATTTATTCCTTTTAAGCGTTCTCCTCCCACTGCCCACTTGCAGGTCTAGTCTCACAATTGAATCTTTTGCCTTTTTCATAAGGTGTACTTTTGACTCAAACACAACATGAATATTAGTCTATCTGTACTTTTTCATCTTCCTCCTGACACCTCTTCTCCTTTAAATTCTTTGCATCTCCTTCACTTCTCCTCTGTTTTACTGCTCTTGCATTCAAGATCTATATATAATTTCCTTTTATCTCTCTCTACTACACTAACAATACAGTTGCATAATTATATTAATTTATGAAGTATACTGCCAAATGTACTACATTTTTGGAAATTGTTAAAGTGTTAAGCTGTTAGAACACAGAGTGTTTTTGTGTGTAATGTATTATTATGGAGCTTTTCTCCCCGGGCCTCCACTGAAAACGGGCTTTCGGGCCCAGTGGACTTCCCCGGTTATCAAACTGGAAATAAATAAATAAAATAAATAATAAGGCTTGAAGCTCAGAGATACATCTGGCAGAAGTAATGGAGACCAAAAACAAGGTTTTCCATGACAAATATTTGAGGTCGCAAGAAGAAGCTGGTTCGAAAGGTGGCAGTCAAAGCTTGTAGGACTAATGACAGGTCCCATGGTTGAGTAGGTTCTCTAAAAGGACGATTAATACCTTTTATGAAAGTCTTGCATAATTTGTGTGACATAAGAGAAGAGTCTTGGACACCACCATGAAAATTAGATATGGCAGCCAAATTATCTCTAATGGTAGAGGCAGATGGACCGGACTGAAATAGGGTAGACAGATATTCCAGTACTATCGACACTGGTGCTGAAAAAGGATCTACTTGTTTTTCTTTCGGCCAAAAAGTAAATCTTTTCCACTTGCTGAGATATGTAATTCTGGTGGAAGACTTATGAGATGCAATAAGAATGTCATGTACTGGCAAAGAAAGATCATTCTGCCTGGCAATCAAAGGAATTGAGGAGCCAAGCTGTGAGCTTCAGGCTGTCCAACTTGGGGTGAATCAGATTCTGCAGATGGGAGAACAACCCCGGGGTTGGATGGAGAATCCACGGTTGATCTAGCAGGTGAGGCCAAAGGAAGGGAAACCAAATCTGACAAGGCCAATATGGTGCTATGAGGATTACTTTGCTCTTCATCCAGCGGGCTTTCTTCAGAAACTGGGGAATGAGTGGGGATAGGTGGAAATGCATAAAGCAGACCCAAGGGCCAATCGTGGACTAAAGCGTCCCTGGGTGACTGTCCCGGGGGGGGGGGGGATCAGGGCAAAACAGTTGCTGCATTTCTAGCTGGTTGGGGACACAGAGAGGTCGCAGCAAGGAAGACCTCAGCTGTTGAAAATCTCTGCCGCTATCAAGGGATTCAGGGACCACTCGTGAGGTTGTAGAATACACCTGCTGAGTCTGTCTGCTATCATGTTGGAACTCCCAGGAATGTGCGTTGCTAGAAGAAAGCGGTTGGTAGCCATCACCCATTGCCCTATCCTCACGGCCACTCGACAGAGTGGGTAAGATTTGGTTCCACCTTGTTTGTTGATGTACCAGACCACCGCCATGTTGTCTGATTGTATTGCAATAGTCCCAGACGGCAGCAGGGGATGGAATGCTTGCAACACCACCCTCAGCTCTATAACATTTATATGCAGATTGGCCTCCATTTCGGACCAAGTACCTTGGACTGTCTGTCCTTAAAATAGCCCCACCCACCCCATAAGGGAGTCGTCCATGGTCACTGTTGCCTTGGGCTGTTGGGGGGAGAAGGGGCAAGAATTGTGACAGATTCTGCGCCATCCACCAATTTAAATCTTGTTTGCACCTGTGAGTTACCCGAATCTTGGCTGGAAGAGGGTACTGAAAAAGATACCACTGGGTGAGCAGTAGCCATTGTAGTAGCCTCATGTGAAACCTGGCCAGGGGGACAATCGTAATGGAGGCTGCCATGGAACGCAACAACTAGAGAACAGAATGAGCTGTGGATTTCCCCCTTGAAAGGATTGAAAATCAGTTGCTGCTTTATCCTTAGAATTCTGTGCTCTGGAATGGATGCTCTGCAATTCTTTGTATTCAAGATGACCTCTAGGAATTCTGTGGACTGAGATGGGGTGAGATTGGATTTTTGCCAGTTTATGGTTATGCCTAACCTTTCTGCAGTGAGGAGAGTGTATGCCAGAGCTTCTTCCAATAGATGTCTGGTGGGGGTGGAGATGAGCCAGTCGTCTAGGTATGGAAACACCTGGAATCCTTGTAGACGCAAGTGAGCTATGATGAATGCCATGCACTTTGTGAACACTCTGGGGGCTGTGGAGAGTCCGAAGGGCAGTACTCTGAACTGGTAATGACTGGCTCCCGCACAGAAGCGAAGGAATCTTCTTGATGGTCTATCCACTTTTATGTGGTAGTACGCATCTTGAAGATCTATCGAGTACATCCAATCGTCTTTTTCCAAAAGCGGAAGGATAGACTGTATTGTGACCATCCGGAATTTCTGTACTTTTACAAACTTGTTCAATACACTGAGATCCAAAATTGGTCTCCATTCCCCGGTTTTCTTTGGCACCAAAAATAGTCTAGAGTAGAATCCGGATCCTATCTGCTCTGGAGGGACTAGTTGGATAACTCTTTTTCTTAGCAGCTTTGAAATCTCTAATGCTGCTTCTTCCCTTCGACTGGGTGGAACATCGGGTAAGCTTGTTAGGGGAGCAGGACAAAGGTCGAAGGGGATATGATAACCTCTGGTTATTATCCTTTGTACTCAAGAATCGATGGTAATGGTAAGCCAGGCAGAAGGGTACAAAGAGAAACAACCCCCCCCCCCAACTACTTCCAGAGGAAAGCAATTTGGCCGCTCTTCAAGAGCGCTGGTAGGATTGGCCAGGGAAGGAATCCCTGGAACCCTGGTTATGCGGACCCCCTCTGCCCCAAAAGAGGAGTCTTCCCTGAGAGTTTCCCCCTCTGCCTCTAGGGGAGAACTCGGCCTGTGTGTCATGGAAAGAACCTTGAGACTTTTTGTTGCATATCTTCCCACTCTTCTGGCTTCTGGAGAAAGCCCATTGAGGGGAAGAATAACTGACACCCACAGCAGAAAGGGTATTACCGTCCTGTTCACATCTGGCCAGTGTGCTATTAACCTCGAGTCCGAACAATGGCAAGGCTTCGATGGGAGCATTGAGAAAGGAAGCCTTGAAGGGTTCCATGAAATTACACAAGCGCATCCAGGCATGTCGTCTCAGAACAATGCCTGAACCCGCTGCTCTAGCTGTTCCTACTGATGCGTGAGACATCAGGTGCATGGAGGACTTAGATATCGATTCAATGGTGGCTAGCTGAGAGGCCACTTTGTCACGGACCTCATCAGACACAGCTCCAGTCAAAGTTTCAGAGAGCTCAGAAATTAAGCCTCTTTGAAGCCTGGTAAAATGTGCTATATAGTTCAGGGACCCGACTGCAAAGGTTGCTGATGCAAAAGTACACCTCCCTATTCTGTCCAGAGCCCGGGACTCTCTGTTGGGCGGATGGACAGTCTGACTTTCTTCTTCCGCCAGGTCCTTCTTAGTTGTGGCCGCCACCACCAAAGCATCTACAGGAAGACCTTTGGACCAATGGGGATCACTAGCAGGAGGAAAAAATTTTATCTGGCCTCTGGGGAATGGCCTCAACGGTGTCAGGAGCCTTCCATGCACGCTGCACCATGAGCCGAATAAATTCGTCAGCAGGTGGAGTAAACCAGGAGGTTGGGAGCTGGGTACGAATGGCCTGCAGGAACACAGACTCTTCAGAGGTTGGGTTAGAGGGCTGCCAGTCACCGCTCTGTTTAAGGATTTCAAGGATATCATCAAAGGGATACCTCAGAGGGTGATCGAGGGGACCCTTCCCCATCATCAAAGTCTGTGTCTTCAGTAAGGGACTCCTCTGTGGAGTCCATGTGCTTCCTCTTGCATGAGCTCTTCTGATGATCTTCCTCAGAGGGAGCAGCTGGGGAAGACCGCTCAAAAGGGGTCTCCTGTGGGAGTATGTCCTGAGGCCCTTGCGCTCAGTGTCTGCTAGGAGTGGCTTGTGTACATTCCAGTCCAGAGGAGGGCTGGGAGAGTGATAGCACAGGATCGTCAACAGACGCCAGAGCCTTCTCCATAAGCTGGAAGGCCGTTTCACCTGAAGAGGGATGGGGGCCCAGCGCAGGGGTCACCCCTCACCTAAGTGGCTCAGCCTGCCAACTCTGAGTCCTTGGATGGCTGTGAAACACCCAAGTACGTACGCCACAGCTGACATCCTGGGCCGTGATAAGACTCTCCTTGCCACAAAGGCAACTGCGGCTCCTTAGTGAGGTCCATAAAAGGAACCGTAGTGGGGAAAGACTGTGCTATATCAAGGGGCTTCAAAGGCAATGAAGGAGGAGAATAAGTAGGGGTCTTTGTTAAAGGGCGATCACATCCCGAGGAAAGATAGGTCCTGGGGGGATACCTCTGGCCAAAAGCACTTGATCCACAAGATGCAACTCATCATATTTAGAGAGGCTTCTAGCAGATTTCACGGACATGGCGGAGGGAGAGTCAGGTCTATCCAAGGACGGAGCAAACCCGGTGCCCACCACAGAAGTGGTCTGCACCGAGAACAACGGAGCTGTAATGGATTGAACTACTGGTGTCTGCACCGAGGAAATAAATGGTGCCGAAGGAGTGGACTGCACCGACGATGAGGTCGGTAGCAAAGTGGTTGTCTGCGCTAAAGTCTGAGCCAAAAACATCGGTGACTAAAACTGAATGGTCGGTGCCAAGAGAGTAGTCTGTGCCAGTTAAGTTGTCGGAGCCGAAAAGGAAATGGGCATTGAAACATCCATCGATGTCATAACAGTGTGCATTGACTGGACAGTCGGTTCCGGTAAGGGAGTCTGAACTGAGGAGCTCCTCGGAACCGATGCGGTATAGGGCACACTAGCCAGTGCAGAGGTCTCCGATGGCGCCGAAAGCCTCGATGCCGAAGGTCTAGGCACCGAAAGCGCTGGAGCCGAAGAAGTCAAATCCAAAGCGGAAAGCTTAGCTTTCTTGGGTCTTGGTTCTTGAGGGTCCCCAGCTGGGGACAAAGGAAGAGACTTGGTCTTTTTATGTTCATCACTCTTTTTCTTATGGGATCTTGGAGGGGTTGAAGCCTCCGACACAGAAATAGCCTCTGAAAAAGGAGATTTAAGTAGCCCCTTCAATATTAACGAACGTCCTGTTAGAAAATTCTTACAAATCCCGCAAGGCGGGGTCACCTGTTAAAGGAGGCACACCCAAGCAATAGACACACAGGAAATGTGCATCTGAAGTAGGCATTTGTTAAGGAAAGAAAGAAAAAAACAGAAAAATACCAGCAATGGTACAAGAAATACCCAAAGGTAAGAAGGAAAAGGAGTTCACCAACGATGGTAAAAAAAAAGGAATTACCAAGCGGTAAAAAGAGAGGAAAGGAGTTGAAAAGGATTCGAAAAAGGGTAGTTGCTAAATGCGATAAGGTAAGAGATAACTATCCAATAACTTTTTTGTGAAAAAAAGCTGTCTTAGAACTTAGTATGAAAAAAAAAAATACTGTACTTAGCTCAAGATAAGTAGTTTGACACGACCGAATGGCAATGCGGCAAACGAAATCTGGGGTAACAGGGAGAGGAGAATTCTGGGTAAGTGTTTTTAGCTCAAGAGTTTGTAGCTGGCACGAGCTTGGAAGATGGCCGGCTCATTTCCGAGGTCGGAACCGATACCCACATGTAAGGACTGAACGAGGATTAACAATATCAGATTCAATGTTACAGTGCTTTTGAAAAGTATGCACAAAGGACCAAGTAGCAGCTTCTACAACACTTCTAGAATCAAGACCTTTCTAAATAGCCATACATGAAGCCAAGGCCATAATAATGTGGGCCTTGATCCTGCCTGGAGTAGTTTTGTTATAGCGAGTAAAACAAAAGGTAATAGCCTTAAACAATCTTCTGTTCTGACATAGGTTGTCCCTTCTTACCTTCTCAAGAAATGAACAACTGATCAAAAAATATAAAATACTTAATTCTTTCAAGATAGTACCAACCACTTTAGACATAAAAGGAGGATTAGTTCTCAAAAACAAAACAGTCCCAAGGGAAAATGAAATAGGGTTGACTCATCACAAGAACTTGCAACTCAGATACCCTTCTTCAGAGGTTACAGCAATCAGTAAAAAGTACAGTTTTGTACCTACCATAAATGTAGATGTCCGATAGGTATGCATCTGCAGTCATCACATACGGGTTGTCCTGCCTCAGGCAGCCCTTCGGTCGGCCGGATTCCAAAGTCTGGGTCTGGCCTCGGCTGATGTCGCACTTTCCCTGACGTCAGAGCGTCTGGGGTATAAAAGCATCAGCCGACGCCATTTTCCTCAGTTTTTCTTGCCCCAGATGCCAGGTGCCATCTAAGGAAGGCTAAAATTTGGAGAGATGCATTTTAAAAACAAATCCAAACATGCACAGTACTATAAAAACAAATACACCATAATAGATCCCCCCGGCTAGCTATAAGAGGGGTAAGTACCCATGAAATATACCACAGAGGGGAAGGAGGGAGGGTAAACCTGACTGCAGATGCATACCTATCGGACATCTACATTTATGGTAGGTACAAAACTGTACTATGTCCTTCAAGGATGCATCTGCAGTCATCACATATGGGTAGAATACCATAGCCAATCTGGGGGTGGAGGTACTAAGTAAAGGATAGTGTAGCTAAAATACCCTGCAGGACTGCCGTAGCAAAGCCTGCTCTAGATCTGGAGTATAAAGGTAAATTGTAATGCTTGGCAAATGTATGCACAGAGCTCCATGTAGCAGCTTCTAAAATGTCCTTGGTAGCCAACCCTCTAAGGAAGGCTGTGGAGGTGGCTGTGGCTCTCGTGGAATGAGGTCTAATGTTACCTGGCACAGTCTTTCCATGAAAGGAGTAACAAAAACAAATGCAATTTCCTATCCATTTTGAAATTGTCCATTTGGAAATTGCTTTTCCTTGTGCCCCAGCAGCATATGCTACAAACAGCTGGTCAGTCTTTCTGTAACTTTTAGTTCTGTCCAAGTAGTAGCGCAACTGTCTGTGTACGTCCAGGGTGTGCATTAGTTTCTCCCCTTTATTTTGTGGTTGTGGGAAGAAGGTAGGCAAGTGAATAGCTTGGTTCAAAGATACCCTGGATACCATCTTTGGCATAAATGAAGGATTGGTTCTCAATGAGACTCTGTCCTGATGAAAAATAAGAAATGGCTGTACTGCCATGAGGGCCTGTAACTCAGATACTCTTCTTGCTGAGGTTATGGCCAGAAGGAAGGCGGTCTTCCAAGACAGGAACTGTAGTTCTGCAGATGCTGCTGGTTCAAAGGGAGGCAGAGTTAGTTTTTCCAACACGAAGTTAAGGTCCCAAGTAGGCACTGGAGTTTTCCTTGGAGGATTGATGTTTTTAATTCCTCTTAGAAACTGTCTTAGGAGAGGATGAGAAAAGACAGGTGGGTCAGTATTGTACTCTGCTGAAATTGCTGAAGCATGAATTTTAATGGAAAAGTAAGACAGGCCATTATGGAGCATTTCTGCCAAGTATTCCAGGATATGTGCCATGTTCATCACTGTCGCATCTAGGCCCTTTGTGGTGCTCCAAGTGTGAAATCTTTTCCATTTTGCTGAATATGCCTTTCTTGTGGAAGGCCTGCGAGCTTCCATGATGATATCCTTCACTCTCTTGGATAGCTTATCCTGAGGAGGAGTCAAGGTATTTTCCAGGCTGTTAGTTGCAAGGTTTTCAGGTTGGAATGCAGAGTTTTGTAATTGTGCTGTGTCAGGAGACGTGGCCATTGAGGAAGAGGCCATGGTTTCGTGCGTGACATGCTCTTTAACAGTGGGTACCAGTGCTGTCTTGGCCAGTCCGGAGCTATCAGAATCACTTTTGGCTGCTCTGTCCTGATCTTCAGTAAGACCTTGGTCATTAATGGAAGAGGTGGAAATGCATACACTGTTAGAGTTCTCCAGCTGAAAGATAGGGCGTCCACTTTCCATGCTTGTGGGTGGTATGTCCTTGAGCAGAATTTCTTCATCTGATGATTGTGGGGGGAGGCAAAAAGATCTATGTCTGGCCTTCCCCATGATTGTGTTATCTGTAGGAAGATGTCTGGGTGCAGCATCCATTTGTGTGCATCCATGATATTTCTGCTTAAGCTGTCCACCAGTATATTGTCTTTTCCTGGCACAAACTGGGATTGCAGCTCTATATTGAGTTTCAAGGAAAGTTCCCATAGATTCATTGCCAGTCTGCAAAGAGGGTAGGAATTGTCAGTCTGCAAAGAGTAGGAATGGGTGTCTCCTTGCTTGTTTATGTACCACATAACTGTGGTGTTGTCTGTCCTTATTAGCAGGTGGCCTTGATGCAGAAAGGGTTTGAAGGCCTCGATTGCATGTATCACTGCCAGCATTTCCTTTTGGTTTATGTGCATGCGTAGCTCCTTTTGTGACCATAGTCCTTGAATACATCTGCCCTCCATGTGTGCTCCCCAACCGTGGTCTGAAGCGTCCGTTGTAATGGTTTGGCTGGCTATTGGTTTGCTGAAGGGCAGACCCCTGTTTGACTGGCTTGCTTGAGCCCACCACAGAAATTCCTTTTGGAGGCATGGAATGAGTGGGATCAAAGTTTCTAAGCTGTGACTGTGCTGAGTCCATAAACTCCTTAGGTACCATTGTAGTTTCCTCATATGCAGCCTTGCTTGTGGAATCAGAAGAATGCAAGATGCCATGTAACCCAGGGCCTGCAGGATTTTCCTTGCAGTCAGCCGAGTTTGCCTGGTCAGATTCTTGAAGTAATCCGGTAGTTGTCTTTGTTTTTCTTCTGTGAGAAAAGCCATTTGGGTGGTTGTGTCTAGATCCACACCCAGAAAAGTTATTCTTTGGGATGGAACAAGTCTTGATTTGTGAATGCTGACTGTATATCCCAAGGCCTGCAGTAGGCAGATGGCATAATTCAAGTCCTTTACCAAAGTTTGTTGGCTGTCCGCTTGTGTAAGGCAGTCGTCCAGATATGGGTATATTTGAATCCCCTGAAGTCTGCAGTGTGCAATTACTGATGCCAGGCATTTCGTGAATACTCTGGGCGCAGTAGATAAGCCAAAGGGCAATGCTGAGAATTGATAATGCTCTGAACCTGCAAGAAATCTGAGGTGTCTTCTGCAACTTTGTCTGATAGGGACATGCAGGTATGCCTCCTTGAGGTCTAGAGTCACCAGCCAAGACCCCTTGCCCAGCATGGGAAGGAGTTGCTGTAGAGTCAGCATTTTGAATTTTGGCACAATGAGATAAGTATTCAGTGCGGACAAGTCGAGAATAGGCCTCCATTGATTTTCTTTTCTTGGAACAAGGAATAGTCTGGAGTAAAATCCTTGGCCTTGTTCTGAAAGAGGAACCTTTTCTATAGCTTTCATTTGCATTAAGTTGGAGATTTGTTTCAAAGCCTCTGCCCTTTGATTTGGTGGCAGGTCTGGCATGCCTTTTTTTTTGGCAATGTGTGAAAATGGAACCTGTATCCTTTGTCTATTATTTGCAGTGTCCATTTGTCTCTTGTAATACTGTGCCAATTTTCTGAGAATAAGGAAAGCTTTCCGCCCAAAGGTGCTTCTAATTGAGCCCTGGTTGGCGGAGTCAAAGCAAAGTCATTGAGTCTGTCCTTGTGCAGCAGTTGCAGGTCCTGCACTACCTCTCTGGTTGGGAGGCTGCCATTGACGTCCTCTGTAGGAGCCTCTAGCTTGCCCTCTACCTCTGGCACGCCTGTTCTTGCCTCTCTGAAATCTTTCTGTGTCCGGAAAGGACCAATTCTTGGTAGGCCAATTTCTGCTGAATCTTGGTGGTTGGACTTGTAGAAAATCTTTGACTGTTTGTACAGATTTTGCCTTTTCCTCAAATTTCTTTAAGACCTCCTGAGCAGTGGAGCCAAATAACTTTTGCTTTTCCAGTTGGGCATCCAGAAGCTTAGCTTTAACATGGTCTGGCAGAGATTGTTCCTTCAGCCAAGCATGCCTACGTATGACTGCACCTGTCATAACTGACCTACATGAAGCTTCCAATGCATCATAACCACACTGTAAGAAATGGTTGCTAACCTGCTGGGAGATATGTACCAAATCCTAAAGTGATTTGCGATCTAGGGGTTCAGGTGAAGACAGTTTCTTATGCAATTCATCTAACAAATACTCTTGGTACTGTATCATATGAAATTGACAATTTAATGCCCTCATAGAAAGAGTAGCAGAAGTATACACTTTTTTACCCCATCTCTCTAAAGCCCTGGACTCCCTTTCAGAGGGGAGTGGATTTTTAGTAGTGGCAGCTGCAACCCCTTTAGGGCCCTGGGAAATAGTTTCTGGATCAGCAGAGTGGGCCTTGTAAAGAAAAAGATGCGAGTCCGGGACCCTGTAGTACCTATCGGGTTTGGCAGGGGCCGGAGGAAGTGTGTCAGGGGTTATGCTAGACTCAGAGTACACATCATCAATGACAGTCAAAACAGGAGGAATAGCCAAAGGTCTATGCTGAGGTAAATGCAGAAAAGTTCTTAATCTTTTCCTGGAATCAGAGAATTCCTGGCCCTGCCATTTGAAATGCTCTCTCATAGTGTGAAGGGTCTCCCCGAAGGATAGTTCTTCAGGAGGGGAGGCAGAGGGGATTGATTCCTCTGCATCAGAATCCTCAGAGGTCAAAAAGCCTCCTCCTGGTAGTCCGAGAGAGCAGAGCCATCAGAGGCCTCCTCTGAGGAGTGGGGATCAGAGGGCTCAACCCTGGGCCTTTTGTCTAGAGGGGGTTGAGAGCCTCTGTCCGGATGGGGTTGAGAGCTCCTAATTAAGGAGATAAGGTCCTCTGCTAAAGTTAGAATCTGTGAACTGGTAGAGGGTCCCTGAGGAATAACCCTGGGAGGCATAGCTTTTGTACGATTAGCAGCTTTAGCCCTGGTGCATGCTTTATGGACATGGATGCAGGAGGCCTAGCTGCACCACGTGCTGGTGTAGTTTTGTCTAGAGGAATGGTGTCGGAAGTTTCCAAGACACCAGTTTCTGAGGGAAATTCAATAACAGACTCAGCAGAGGCTTCCGGGGCCGATGTTGTCTGTTGAGCGGTTTCGGGGGTCGGAAGTACCAAGGACTCGGTTTCAGCCGAGACAGAGACACTTGCGGTAGGCCTGGCCGTGGTTTCAGAAGAAACCGCGGCCCACGTGTCGGTCCTTGTCCTTCCGTTTCTTTGTTAAATGTGAAGTCGGAGTCTCCGACGGCATATTGTATGAAAAACTAGCCCCAAAAAATTCCTCTGCAAACTACGCCCGACGTCTAAGAGTGCATCGGATGAAGGAAGCACAGGCTGAACAGGCCGAGACGTCGTGGTCTGGACCTAGGCAGGGGAGGCAGTAAGAGTGGAAATCCTTATGAGGTATTTGTTTCCCACAAGTTAAGCAATTATTAACTTTTTCTTGCCTCAGCCGACGTCAGATAGAGTCCCCAACGGGGTACTTAGCTTTTGAAGTCTTCGGTAGCTGAATTACAGGAGCTGGCTGACCGGCACTTGCGAACTGCTTCTGCTTCGGGCACCACGCGGCAAGAAAGACCGAGGAAGATGGCGTCGGCTGACGCTTTTATACTCCAGGCACTCTGACGTTGGGGAGAGGGCGACATCAGCCGACGCCGGACTAAAATCCGGCCGACCGAAGGGTTGCCTGAGGCAGGACAACCCATATGTGATGACTGCAGATGCATCCTTGAAGGACATCAGTCCATTATCGTTCCCACAGTAAGCCCGTGTAATACACCAATTCTCCTGGTTAAGAAACAGGAAAGACAGGTTTATCTTTTCGTGCAAGACCTCAAACAAGTCAACAAGGCTGTTCTACCAGCCTTTCCTGTAGTACCTAACCCTACAACGATACTCAGCTGTATTCCCCAGATGCAGAATATTTCACAGTAACAGACATTTCTTCCACCTTCTCCATACCAGTCCATATAGATAGCCAATATCTACTTGTCTTTACACACAAAGGACAACAGTACACCTAGACAAGATTGCCACAAGGGTACGTTGAGTTTCCTACGCTTTTCTCTAGGGAAATGTTTTGACAGTTGCAGAATCTTAAGTTAACAACTACTTCAGTTTTAGTTCAGTATGTAGATAATATACTGATTGCTTCTGCAACCAAACAAGCATGTTTGGATGACTCTCTGCTGGTACTTCAGTTTTTGGCTCAACAAGGATTTAAAGTTAACAAGGCTAAGCTACAATTTTGCCAACCCGAGTTCCAGTATTTGGGTCATATTATTGCAGCCGGCTCTCACTGTGTTCTTCCCTCATGGATCTAAATTATTCAACAGGCCCCTAGGCCCACCACCCAGCACCAGTTAAGAGGGTTTCTGGGACTAGCAGGGTACTGTAGACAATGGGTCCCTAATTTCTGGGAGCTCTCAGGACCACTCCTACCGTTATTAAAAAAGGGTATTACCAATCTTCCACCCTGGTCAGACAATCACGAAGCAGCTTTTCAAGCCATTAAAACTGCCCTATTAAAACTGCCCTAATGAATCCACCTGCTCTGGGCCTATCTGATTACACTAAACCATTTTTTTCTTTTCTGTTCGGTACGAGACTAGTTCGTACTGGGCCTCCTGACTCAACCCCGAGCAGGCGGTTACAGACCAGTGGCTTATTACAGTACTCAGACCCAGTAGCAGCAGGATATCCCCCTCCGCCTGAAGGCAATGGTGGCATCGGCCTTACTGGTAGATATGGCAAGCCCTTTGACTTTGGGTCATCAGACTGTATTAGCAGTACCGCACGCAGTACAAGCTCTCCTTCTTAAGACTAAAACTAAATATCTTTTGCTAGCAAGACTTATTAGGTATGAAATAAACTTGCTCAGTAATCCTGCACTATTGTTCGCTGCCCACCACTAAACCCAGCCTGCTTGATTCCAACAGATTCTGAGGGAGAGCCCCATGACTGTGTGTGTGTTAACTCTGGGCTTCCTCCTAGAATTGATCTTGCTGATTCCCCACTTGCTAACCCTAACTACGCATTCTTTGCAAATGGATCCTGTTTACGAGATGAACTTGGCCAACAAACAGCAGCATGGGCAGTATGCTCCCCGCATGAAGTCATTTCTACCTGTAGGCTACCAGCAGGTACCTCAGCCGAAGTGGCAAAATTTGCAGCATTAATGCATGCATGCAAACTGGCAGAAGGAAAAACTGTTACAATCTACACGGACTCTCAATATGCCTACGAGGTCGTACATGATTTTGGGACGTTATGGAGAGAGCGTGGATTCCCGACGTCCTCTGGAACTGTGATAACACACCTTTTATGTTGATAACTTACTGAAGGCCTTACTCTTACCTTCGAAAATTGCTGTTGTAAAATGTGCAGCTCACCAATCAGGTGACTCTTTTGAAACAAAAGGCAATGCCCTAGCTGACTGGGCTACCAAACAGGCTGCGTTACATGGTGCTGTTAAGGGAAATAATATGCGGCCTATTTATCAACAATCAATGCAGACATCTTTATTTATACATGATGTTTTAAAGGCTTTACATTGTGAAGCTGCAGAAGCTGAAAGAGATACTTGGCAAAGGTTTTACTGCAATAAAAATGCACAATCTATTTGGCAACATCTGGATGGCAGGTTTGTCTGCCCCAAATCCATGCATCGTTCTGTTATAAAATAAGAAGTTATGTACCTACCATAACGTTCCATGTTAGTTGTCTTCTCTCGCCTTCTTTCTTGCTTGATGGGTTCGGAGCCGATCCCTCGGCTCCGACTCGGCACTTGCTTTAGCTCGAGAACTCCTTTTACCAGCTCGAGGCAGCCCCATATCCCATGATGCAAGGCAGGAAGTACCCAGATCTCGTTTGTTGACAAAAGGGCAATAACACCAAGCATAAACAATACTTCCCAAAGGAAGAAGAAACTTACAAATGGAAAAAGGACCAGGTCTGAATGGTCTTTAGCATTATAGTTTCTTATACAAGGTCTGTCCAGGCCAGGGGAAGGAGGGAGGGTCGCAAGAAAGAAGGCGAGAAGACAACTAACATGGAACGTTATGGTAGGTACATAACTTCTTAATGTTAAGTTGTCAATCTCACCTTCATTCTTGCTTGATGGGACCGTCCTAGCACCTCTATCCTGGGTGGCTCAATGGAACAAACTCTTGAGGACTGTAGAGCCAAAACTGGCTCTGTCCCTGGAGGCCAAGTCCAATTTGTAATGGGAAACAAAAGTGTGAGGAGTGGCCCAAGTGGCGCTGCACAAATAGTGTCTAAAGGGAGTCTAGCTTGAAAAGCTGTAGAAGTAGCTAAACTCCTAGTTGAATGTGCTTTAGGTTTTGAGCACAGCTGTTTTCCCCTGATCGTATAAATTTCAGTGATGACCGAAGAAAGCCATCTGGACAAAGTCACTTTAGAAACAGGAAGGCCTTTTTTATTATCCGCATAGGAAACAAAAAGTTGATCAGATTTTCTAAATTTTTTGTTCTGTCCAAATAATATCTAAGCTGACGGTGGACGTCAAGATAATGTAGCTTTTGTTCAGCTCTATCTGAATAGTTGGGAAAGAATACAGGGAGATCAATAGATTGATTCAGATTGTTTTTCGAAGCGACCTTAGGTAAAAAGGATGGATTAGTTCTCAAAGATACTCTGTCTTTGTGAAAATCAAATAGGGGGGTCGAACCGAAAGAGCATGAAGTTCAGACACCCTCCTGGCAGATGTAATAGCCACTAGGAATAAAGTTTTCCAAGAAAGATATTTCAGGGAACAAGAAACAGCTGGCTCGAAGGGGGGAAGAATCAAGGATGTCAGCACTAAATTTAAATCCCACTGAGGAGGAGGATTCCTGATCGGAGGCTTTAGTAGGAAAATTCCTTTCAAAAAGGCCCTGCAGAGCCTATGGGACATAATATTATGATCTGCTATCCCGACATGAAAATTAGAAATAGCAGCCAACTGAACTCTGACTGTGGAAGAAGAGGAGCCTGCATGGAAAATCTCTGCTAAGAAGTCCAGAACTGCCTGAACAGGGGCAGTAAAAGGATCAATATTTTGGGCCTTAGCCCAATAAGAGAAACGTTTCCATTTGCTTGTGTAAATCCTCCTGGTAGAGGATTTTAGTGAAGCTACTATGATATCTCTAACTGAGTTAGAGATCAAAGGAAGCCTGGCTAAGGAAGGAAGTGGAGCAACCATGCTGTGAGGTTGAGAGAAGGGATTGACCGGTGCAGCTGACCGGATTGGTGAATCAGTAGATCTGGCACTGGGTCCAGATGCCACGGCTGCACCAAAAGGTGATGATGGAGGAACGGGAACCAAACTTGTCGAGGCCAGTAAGGGGCAATGAGAATCAATTTGGCTCTCAAAACAGTAGCTTTCTGGATCACCTGAGGGATCAGAGGAAATGGAGGGAAGGCATAAAGAAGTTCCTGGGGCCAATCCTGGGTCAGAGCGTCTCTGGGGGGATGGCCTGATAGAGGGAAGAGGCTGAAGAAGTCTGGACATTTGCTGTTTTGGGGAGTAGCAAAAGATCGCAACATGGGCGACCCCATTCCAGAAAAATCTCTTCCGCTATGGATTGCTTGAGAGACCACTCGTGAGGCATGAGAATAGCTCTGCTCAATCTGTCCGCTATAATGTTGGTTTTCCCAGGGATATGCGTTGCTACCAGAAACCGATGAGAGGAGATCGCCCATTGCCATAGTCTGAGCTTCGACACAAGGGGTAGGACTTGGTTCCGCCCTGTTTGTTGATATACCAAACTACAGACATGTTGTCTGTGTGGACTGCAATTGTCCCTACGGGAAGAAAGTCGTTGAGGGCTTGCAACGTTAAAAGCACTGCTCTCATCTCCAGGACATTTATGTGCAGATGGTACTCGTACGGTTGCCACGTCCCATGAACCATCCTGCCCTGATAATGACCCCCCCACCCGATCAGGGAGGCATCCGTGGTGACAGTGGCTATCGGGGACGGAGGTACAAAGCACCTGCCTTGGTGAACCTGAGACGATGTGATCCACCAAGCAAGATGTTCTTTGCATGTTTGTGTCACCAGAATCTGGTGACGCATTGGGAGTTGCTGGTATGACCACTGTGTGAACAGCATCCACTGAAGGAGGCGCATGCAGAATCGAGCCAGGGGAAGAAGAGTGATGGCCGCAGCCATAAGACCTAATACCTTTAGAACCATTCTGGCCTGTACCTTCTTGCTGGCCAGAATGATCCTGACATGAGTCTGAATGTCTGAAACTCTTTGTTCTGTAAGGGTAGCTGACATCCGAACAGTGTTTAAGTTTGCGCCTATGAAGGTAATAGACTGGCAGGGCGATAAGGATGACTTTTCGTAGTTGACTGAGATGCCCAAATGAGAACAAAGGTCTATTGTGTAATCCCTGGCTTGTATAAGCTGATGCCTGGTGGTGGCTGACAGGAGCCAGTCGTCGAGATACGGAAACACCTGGAATCCTTGGCGTCTCAGGTGAGCCGTGACCACTGCCATGCATTTGGTGAACACTCTGGGGGCTGTAGTGAGACCAAAGGGCAGGGCTCTGAACTGGAAATGACTGGACCCCAGCCGAAGCGGAGAAATCTCCTGGGCGTCTGTGAATTTTGATGTGATAGTACGCATCCTGAAGATCTATTGAGCACATCCAGTTGTCCTTCTGTAAGAAGGGCAGAATTGACTGAAGAGTGACCATTCGAATCTTGTCTTCCTGACAGACTTGTTGAGTCTGCTGAGATCCAATATTGGTCTCCAGTCTCCCGTCTTTTGGGGACCAAAAGAACCTTGAGTAGATTCCGGCTCTGAATGGTCTATTGTGACTGGCTGAATGGCTCTTTTGCAGTAGTTTTGCGATCTCTAACTCTGCAATGTCCCTTAGACCGGGTGGTACATCTGGAAGGGAACTTGAGGGAAGGGACTTTCCTCGAAAGGAATTATGTAACCCTTGGATATGATCGACTGTACCCATCTGTCTTGAGTGAGGGAATGCCAGGCTTCTGGGTACAGTGATAATCTTCCCGACTGCCTCCAAGGAGGGACAGCCGGGCAACACCTCAGGGATGCTGAAAGGGCTTCTCAGGAAGAGACTCCCTGTTGCCCTGATTCTTGGACCCCTCTGCCTCTAGAGCGGCCTGTTGTTGTTACCCCTCTGCCTCTAGGGGTAAACTGACCACGTGAATCGGCGTGACTCCTTGGGATTTACGGAACCACATTTTCCCACCTTTCTGTCCTTTGGGATAAGGCCTAGAAGGGTGGAAAACGGACTCCAACAGCAGAAAGAGTCTTGCCGTCCTGCTCACACCTGGTCAAGGTTTCCTTCACCTGAGGGCCAAACAAAGCTGACCCATCAAAGGGAGAATTTGTGAAGGACGCCTTAAAGGGATCCATAAAATCACATAGCCGCATCCAGGCTTGGCGTCTAAGAGCCACACCTGTGCCTGCGGCTCTACTCGCTCCATCAGCAGCATAAGATATTAGCCGCATGGAGGAGTTAGCAATGGAATTGAGGGTTCCTAGCTGCGAAGCAATCTTTTCTTGGGCCCCTGCAGCTGTAGGATCCTGAACTACTTCTCCCAGCTCCTTCAGGATATCTCTCTGGAGTCTGGTGAAGTGACAAAGATAATTCAGCGAGCATAGCAAAGGTCGCTGAGGAAAACATCCGCTTGCATACCTATCCATGGTCCTAGAGTCCTTATTAGGAGGATGGACGGGCACGGAAGGATCTGCAAGTTCCTTTTGGTGGCCGCAGCCACCACCATGGCATCAGCGGGGACACCCTTGGTAAGGAATTGTTTGTCACTAGGGGCAGTTATAAATTTAGAAGGCCTCCTAGGGACTGGCTCTACAGAGTCAGGAGCTGTCCACGCCTTCGTGCAATAACCTGCATAAGGGGTCGAAGGCGGAGACACCCAGGAGGTGGAGGGCCGAGATCCAAACGCCTCTAGGTATACTGACTCATCCTCAGAGGGATTGTTGGTGGGCCAGTTTCCCTCTGTTTCAGAAGTTCTAGGATGTCTGAGAAGGAGACATCCTCAGAGGGGATCTAGGGGATCCCTCTGACTCATCAAAGTCAGTATCCAAGTGACAGACTCAGGTGAGTCTACATGCTTCCTCTTACAAGTCCTCTTCCTAGGAGGATCTCCCGAAACATCAGGAGAATCCTCGGAAGGGGGGGAAATTCCCAATGGGGAAACCTGAGGCGGAGGATCTCTGGGTCCTGTAGCAAGAGAAGTGGCAGAGATGTCAACAGGTACAATAGAGGGAGGAGCTACGGGAAGAGACTGCTGACTGATACCAGTGGCCAGTACACTCTTCATCACCTCGAATGCTCCCCTCCCAGGCAGGTCCGAGAGGCCCCGCTCCGAAGAGCTAGGAACTCCAGGGGCCACCGAAAGGGAAGTCTCCGAGGCAGATGTCGGAGCCGAGCTCACCAAGGCCGAGGCTCCAAGGGGAAGAGCGGGTTCAGACAAGGGTCCGATGCCACTCACCCCCTCGGAGGAGACCATGGAAGCCCGACCACCGAATCCCTCTAAGGAAGAGGAGATAAGAGTAGGGGCTGAAGGAACAGAAGGGGGTATCCATCCTCCAGCCGTAGCAGTAACCATGCCCGAAGACTCCAACTCCAAGCTCTGGGGTAGAGTTGAAGGAGGAACTGTAACGGGGTGTGGACCAACAGTCGTCTGCTGAGACGGACTGTGTAGCATTTGGGCCAGTACCTGTGACTTGAGCAATCTACTGACCACTCTCTCTAGGTCATGGTCTGACAACCTGGATGACCTTGAAGATCGGCTCCGATGGCTCCGTTCCGATAGAAGAGGCGAGGCCGGAGCCGAAAGTATCGGCCCCAAGGAAGGGGACCCCGACCTCTCCCGGGAATGGGTCATCGGAGCCGATATTACTGATCCTGTCGGCACCGATTTCTCGGAGCCGGCAGAACGCCGATGTATCGGCGCCAGCCGAGCCCGATACAGCCACCAAAGTAACGGTGTCGGAGCCGATCGGAGCCGACACCGATGCCTGTGCCACATGGGTGTCGGAGCCGATCGAGCCGACACCGATGCCGTGCGTGGGTGTCGGAGCCGGTCGGAACCGACACCACAGTGGTCAGCAGATTCGGCACCGATAGCCATCGGCCGAAAGCTTAGTGGATCCAGAATCGGCTCCAGCGAGCGATCTCGACTCTATACGAGTCGGAGCCGAGGCCACAGGCTTAGAAACAGAAGCCTGGGTCTTGGCAGATTTAGTTGATTTTTGTGGGGCCGACTTAGCCGGAGAGCCCTCCGGCTTAAGAAGACCCCTGAGAATCAACTTATTCCTTCTCTCCTGCAGGACTCTCTGGCTGAAGGAGTGACAAATAGCACAGGAGTCCTGCAGGTGAAGAGGGCCTAAACAGTACAGGCAAGAAGTGTGACCGTCTGTCAGAGACATCTTCTGACAGCACGAGTCACACTTCTTAAAACCTGAAACCCTCTCTTTAGACATGGTGCCTAACAAAACACACACACACCAGTCCAATTAAATTAAACTAATACCAAAAGGTATTTAGTAAAAATACCAACACACACACCCTAACAGGGGGATGGGACAGGAAATTAACTGACTAAAAAAATTAAAAGAGAGAGGGATTTCTGTCAGAAAAGTTAAATTTAAAGTTAAACTATCAAAACAAAAGTTTTTAACTAAAAAGGGGCTTAAATGTCACAAATGTGAATTACTTACCAGGAGCTGGTAAAGAGAAGACCTCCCAAGCGAAGCGGCAAACGAGATCTGGGTACTTCCTGCCTTGCATCATGGGATATGGGGCTGCCTCGAGCTGGTAAAAGGAGTTCTCGAGCTAAAGCAAGTGCCGAGTCGGAGCCGAGGGATCGGCTCCGAACCCATCAAGCAAGAATGAAGGCGAGATTGACAACTTAACATGCTTACCATTTGCCCTCCCACATTGGTATTCGGGCATTACTAAAACTGACTCTTCGGGACTGGTTTGCACCCTCCCTCTCAGCTTGTGTGTGCCATTTTGTCAATACTTGTTCTGTAGGTTTACAACATAACATTGCAAAAGGGACTAGAGCCCAACCTCAACCTGTGCCAAAACCTCAGGGGCCATTGCTCTTTGCAATGGAATTTTATTGAACTACCACCCTGCAATCGCTTTAGATATGTATTAACTGTTGATTTTTTTTTTCTGGTTGGTTAGAAGCATATCCCTGTACCAAAAATGACGCAATATCAGCTGCTAAAAACTAGGCTATCGTTTTTATTCCCAGGTTTGGATTTTCCTGTACTACATACTCCGACAGGGGTACACACTTTACTGCTCAGTTAATCAAGGCACTATGTTCTATGTTAGCTATTATGCTCAAATTTCACTATCCTTACAGGCCTCAAGCCTCTGGTATTATTGAACAGATGAATCAAACACTAAAGACAAGGTTAGCAAAACTTACCTCAAAAACAGGAATGACATGGGTACAAGCACTTCTTTAGCATTACTTTCCATCCACTCTCAGGTTCACCCAACAAAGGGTCTCTCCCCTCATGAAATTATTATGGGATGCCCCATGCGTCTTCCTATGACCCCACCACCACCCTTTTCTGCAACTGATAATTTTAATGCTAATGTTTTGCTTTACTGTAAATATCTTGTTTCCGTCTTACAGCAGTACCACAAACAAGTTGCAGCAGCCCAGCAAACCCCAGATCCTTTTCTGGAACCTTCATTGCTAACTGGGGACTGGGTCTATGTAAAGTCTTTTTCTCAAAAGACTGCTCTCCAACCTTGTTGGAAGGGACCATTTCTGGTACTTCTTACCACTTCTTCAGCACTCAGACTTCAAGGCTCTCCTGTATGGATCCACGTGTGACACATTAAAAAGGTTGAACCATCATATTCTCAGCAACCTCTTCCATTCACAGCTCCTGAGCCCATTGCAGCTCGCACCAAAAGTAAAACTGCCACACCTCAGGATAATGACCAATGATAAACAGTTACTCTGTCCCACGGCTTCAGTACCACCTCCTGCTTCACCATTACAACGTGCCTTTCCTCACAGTTACTGCATGGCCATTCTTATTACCCTCCTTATAGTACTGATTTTCCTACGCTGGCCATTCCTTTTCACAGCAAACACCATTTCGGTGCACAAAAAAGCAGCCTGGCACCCACCTTTTAACACTTATCAGGCCATCAAATATACCTATGCTGCCACATTCAATGTCTCCAATTGTTGAATTTGTACTGCTATTCCCTCTGTTCATTGGGATTGTCATTGACTGCATCCCCACTGAATGTTATTGAAACGTGGGCAAACAATCATACAACCAACATTACATCTGCAAACTCAGTGGCTTTACAACTGTCTCTCCCACAGAGGCATCCTGCGTTTCCAGCGGAACTACTCAAAGCGACATCACTGGACCCGAAAGACAGGATGGAGTGCCTGCAACTACATGATTCAATATCAGTGCAATTATACAGACATAGTAAATGGGACACAACATAGCTACACTGGATGCAGAGTCCAACTTTTTCCAATACTTCAAATATTGCAAGAAGCTTCATTGAACACCACTAGCACCACTAGGGTGGTAATATGGACAATCTTTCACGGCATGAACTTAAACAGTACTGTCTCTACAAATATCATAAATTTAGTGCAAAATTGTTACTTTGTATGTGGTCGTAAGGCTTATAAATGGTTACCAGAACACTGATCTGGCAGCTGTTTCCTGGGATATTTGGTTCCAGCTATTCAACATACAACTGCATTATCACAAGGAAGAGTTAGAAATACTAGAGAAATAAAAGCACCCTCCAATCCGGTGGGAAACGTGGATGCATCGTGAATTTATCACCATGATCTTGCTTACGCAAGTACTAAAGGACTGGCTCACATGGACTTAGGAGATAATGTCATATCTTGGGCAGGCATAATACCTGCTTATGGGGCTGTGAAATCAATCTGGAAATTGAGAAAGCTTTCTAAACTCCTTGAAGTCTTAAGCAATGCTACCTTTTCAGCTTTGGAATTAGTGACTGATGAACTGACTGCTATGAGGGCCGTGGTCCTACAAAACCGTTGGCACTTGATTTTGTGCTTGCTACGAAAGGGGGTACTTGTGCTTTAATCCAAGAGGAGTGCTGTACTTCTATTCCTGACAATCAGCATGAAATTGAGAGCCAAACTTATACAAAAGGTTTCCGAACTCTCTGAAGCTGAAAAGGCAGATAGCTCCACCTGGGCTTGGCTAACCAATCTCTTCTCTGGATGGGCCGATAGCTCCACCTGGGCTTGGATAACCAATCTCTTCTCTGGATGGAGAGGACTATTTAAACTGATTTTAACAATTGCAGTATTAATCATTTTTGCCTTTCTATTATTGCTTATAATAAAAGCTTGTGTATTGAAGCTCATGTCTTCCAAAGAAAATGCCAAAGTGCCTAACTTTCACATGCCTGCAATAACTGATGAATAACTGATGATGTCCAAGAACATAGTATTAATGATGAGATTGAAAAGCTTAATAGCATGGTTATGTCAGAATTTGGAAAAATGTATAAAGAATTAAATAGTGATGCTTACAAATCATCAAAATGGGGGATTGTAAAGTATGAAGGAAAATGTAAGTGCCTTAGAAGGTATGAGTATGTGACAAAATGCATGAATCTGAAATGTACTGTACATAGAGACGTGACAGTCTGCACAGTGGAAAATTACTGAGAGAAGGGACGGTCTTAAAAGTAGTAAAAATGTCTATATATGGAAATGCATCAGATTTTCTTTTTCTGCCTAGAGATGTAATGACATCATGTAACTTTAGAGCTACAGGGAATGTCCTTATTGGTTAAACCATGCTTCCAGTGTTATTTGCTCAGTATTACTTTTTTAATGAGTCAGCATTTCATTGTCTATATAAGCTACAGTTTTTTTTTGTTCTGGGAGTCGCCCTAATATTTTTCAAAGGCCCCTATACATGTGTAATAAAGCTACTGAACGAGAGGAAGTCTATTGTCTTTATTCTACAGTGTTTACCAGGCTAAATGACAAGGGACTTTTTAAGCCTAGCCACACATCCCAAATCTCTGACAAGTTCTGATACCCTTGATAAGTGTAAGCATGGGCCTGGAAGATTAACCATTTACAGGTTAAATGAGTCCATTAGAGAAGTGCCAATAAAGGGATGAATTTCTGGTTTACCATCCAATTGTCCAAGTTCCACTTGAATTGGGTTAGGGAGGAACTCAGCTTCACATGAATGGGGAGCCTGTTCCATAGGTATGTATCCCAGAGACTACCCAATCTCTCTCTCCAGCAGGTCCTATTTATATCACAGACAAGGTTTATGTTTTTAGAATGGGCAATTCTGGTGCTGTTTGTTTTATGGATATGCAGGAGGTCCATCAGAGTGGGGTCTAACAAAGCCCTGTATTCCAAACACAGATCTCCGCTCAAAAGCCTGCAAGAGATGGAATACAGGGATAGGGCCTTGAGACAGACTGCATAGGACATTTTACTTATGCCCTGTATTCTTTTAGTGAGGATCCTCTGTGGATGTTCCAACTGTTGGATATGCCTGGCTAGGTACATAACAAAGGGGGCAGTGTACTCCATGACAGGTCTGATGAATGCCGAATACAGTGGAACAATGACTTCCTTGGACTTAGATTACATACCTTTGTTTATAAGTTGTGCAACACAGAAGGATTTCCTCACCACTGTAGACACGTGATGGTCAAAGGCTTACTATCTGTGTGTTTCCCTAAATCCCTGACTACTGGGTCAACTCTAAGGGGTTTGTTGTCAATATGATAGTTACCAGGGATGGAGGACTTCCCAAAGGATACTATTATGCATTTCTTGGGATTTAATTTTAGTCTACTGCTCTGACACCAGTTGTGAGGCCCTCAGAGGTCAGTGCTGACAGAGTCCCTTCCAGATCAGACAGCATCAGTCTAGAGGGCTAAGGAAACTACTGCCAGCACCCAAGGACACACTTCGTGATGGGTGGGATCCAGAAAGTACAGTTTTGTACCTACCATAAATGTAGATGTTCGAGTGCTCATACAGCTGCAGTCATTACAGATGGGTTATCCTGCCGTCAGGTGGGTCCTCGGTCGGCCGAATTCCAAAGTCTAGGTCTGGCGTCGGTTGTTGTCACTTCTTCCCTAACGTCAGTGCGGCAGGGGTATAAAAGAGGCAGCCGACGCCATTGTCTTCAGTTTTTCTTGCCCCAGATGTCAGGTGCCCCCAGAAGGAAGGCAAAACATAATATTATGCAAACATGCAATATAGATAAACCAAAAACAGTAGTTGCAAGCAAATACACCACAAAAGAATACCCCAAATAGGTTGTATGATAAAGGTGTTTGTCCTAAGGCCTGTCCTAACAGGGGATGGAGGGAGGGTAACCTGGACTGCAGCTGTATGAGCACTCGAACATCTATATTTATGGTAGGTACAAAACTGTACTATGTTTATCGTGCATGCAGCTGCAGTCATTACAGATGGGTAGAATCCCAAAGCTAAGTAAAGGTGGTAGGCACTAAGTGGAACTAGGAGGGGCGAGGATGCCCTGCAGGACTGCTGTGGCAAAGCCCGCTCTAGATTTTGAGTATAGCGGAAGGTGGCAGTGCTTGGAGAAAGTGTGCACTGAACTCCAAGTCGCTGCTTCCAAAATGTCCTTGGTAGGGACCCCCCTGAGGAAAGCTGCAGAGGTAGCTGTAGCCCTGGTGGAGTGGGATCTGATGTATACAGGCACAGATTTTCCATGAAATGAATAACAAAAGCGTATGCAGTGGGCTATCATAGGTTCATAGGTTCATACTAGGCTATCTGCCCAAGGGCATTTATAAGCCTAGCCCAGAGTTTTGTGGCTTATCGCCACCCCTTTAGTTTGGAGGATACTATGCCCATTATTTTGCTGTGCCTCTGTCAAGCAGTGACACTGAGATAATCCCTGGGGTATATCTGCGATCTCCCATCCATTGGTCAAGATTTCTCTTGAACAAAGCCAGCGAGGTGCTCTGCCTCACATGTACCGGGATTTTGTTCCACAGCATAGGGAGTCTCTGGGTGATGAATCTGTCCCTCCAGCACGTCCTATTAATAACAGTGTCAAGGTTTAAGTCTCCCACCCTTGTAGTTCTGAGGGATCTAGATTTTTTGAGGTGAAGCATGTTCATCAATTCTGGGTTGGACATGGCCTTGTATATCAGGCACAGGTCATCTCTGAGCAGACGGTAAGCGACTGAATAGAGCTGAAGTTCCTTCAGTCGGGCAGCATAGGACATATTTTTGAGACCCTTTATCCTTTTGGTGAGGAACTTTTGGGGCCTTTCCAGTTGCTGCAGGTGTAGTGTCAGATACATTCCAAATGGGGCATTGTACTCAATCATTGGTCTGATGAGTGATGAGTACAGGGGGACGATGACTTCCCTTGATCTAGATGTGAATCCCTTCATGATCAGGTGGGCAATGTAGACGGTCTTCCTAACTACTTTGGCGACGTGAGTGTCAAATGAAAGGTTACTGTCAACCTGGGTACCCAGATCCCTGATAACCTCTTCTGTGCTTAGTGGGTTGCCGCCTATATGGTAGCCAGGGGTAACCTTGTTTTTCCCGAAGGGTATGACTATGCATTTTTTGGCGTTTAACTTTAGGCCATGGCTCTGGCACCAGTTTTCCGTTTCTATAAGACCCTTCTGAAGGAGATCTGTGTCAGATGTGTTCTCAACTATGGCGCCCAGTTTGCAGTCATCTGCAAATTTTGTCAGCCATAATCCTCCTGTGTTTGCTTGTACTTCTGAAAAGTAGATGCCGAACAGGAGAGGGCCCAGGACTGAGCTGAGCCCTGTGGGACACCACTTGTGACAGGCTTTGAGTCTGACATGGCGCCAGCAACTCTGACCCTGTGGGTTCTGTCACTTAGCCAATTTGCAACCCATCTTGTGACGTATGGGTTTACATTTAAGCTGATGAGTTTTTCAATGATACCTGAGTGGGGTATTGTGTCGAAAGCCTTTGCCAGGTCGAGGTAGGTTGTGTGGACTGCCTTTCCCTCATCAATGGCCTTGGTGACTGTTTCGAAAAAGTCAACCAGGTTTAAAAGGCATGATCTGCCCTTGACAAAGCCAAACTGGGTCGGATCCAAAGTCTGCAAGTCTCCTATATCTTTATTTATGAGTTCCATTATGATCCTCTCCATAGCTTTGCAGATCAAGCTTGTCAAGCTGATGGGACGGTAATTTCCCGGGTCGGTGGAGGCACCGCCTTTGTGAAGTGGGACCACAGTTGCCGTACGCCACTCCTTAGGCACGTATCCTGAGGTGAGGCTAAGATTAAACAGCTGCCCTAACTGCGGGTTTAATTCCTCATTGACTGTGGAGCACACATCCGGGACACCATCTGGTCCCATGGATGCTGTGTTTTTGCCTTGAGAGAGCAGTTCTCACCTGAGCGTTAGAGATGTTTGGGGGCTATAGTTCTCTGGTTTAGGTATGTCACCTTGTGGGGGGGGGAGAAGTTTGCACTGAACCTGTCAGCCAGTATGTTGGCAATGTCTGTAGGTTCAGTAATTTATACTTCATTTTGAACTAATTCTGAGCATATCTGGGAGTTTCCTCCCAGGTTTCTAACATAGCTAAAGAAGGCCTTATGATTGTCCTTTGAGTCCTTAGCGACTTTTCTCTCAAAATTTGCCTTGGATGATTTTATGAGAGATCTTAGTTTTTTACTTATAATGATCAAGGGCGTTTTCCCTTTTAAGGATTTTGCTCTATCTTGTAGTAGCTTCCTCCTTTTGTTGTAGAGCTTGTTTATGGCTGGGGTCCACCAAACTGGACGCTTGCTTTGGTACAAAGAGTCTTTGTTTTGTTTGGGATTGCCTGATCCATGCAGTCCTGTAGGTGCTGGTAGAAGGCATTTGTAAGTGATTCAGCAGCTTGAGTAATGGTTTCCGCAGTCTCGGGGGCCTTAAAAGAGACCACACTAGCCTTTAGAAGTGTGAAGTCAGCTTTTGAGAAGTTCTTCACTGTGGTCTTTTTTATCTCAGGTGGGGGCGGGATGTGGACTTTCAGTGAGATTAGTTTATGGTCTGATCTCACCAGTGAAGGGTATACCTCCAGTGTTGAACATTGTGACCCCATGTTCGTGATGATGAGATCTAGTATGTCATCTCCTCTTGTGGGGATGGTGACTAGTTGTTCCTTGGCATTTGAGTTTATGAACTCTAGGAACCTTTGGGCTAGAGTGTTGGGGCTTGAGTAGTGATCCCTGTCTATATTCGGGTAGTTGAAATCACCTAGTATGATGGTGTTTGGAGATACATTTATCCCCTCCAGTGATCCCCTCCAGTGTTTTCAGGAAAGCTATGCGAGTTTCCTGAGATTGAGAGGGTGGCCTGTAACATGTTACAAATTGCAGAGCAGTCTTGCCTATGGTTAATTGCACCTGGATGGTCTCCGATGCATCGTGCGTTGCCACCAACCTTGAGGTGTGGGTGTTCTTGATGAATATAGACACCCCCCCTCCTTTCTTGGTGTTGTCCGGATTTTGGGGCTGGAACGCATGATATGAGGTAAAGCCTGATTGTGCCGGGGTGCTCTCGGGAGCCTTGAACCAGGTTTCAGTCACAGCATAGACATTGATGTTCTCCATACTGAGAAGGGCCTCGAGTGCGTGCATCTTGAGGTTGAGACTTCTGGCATTGAGCAGCATTACCCTTAGTTTTTTTTTCCTTTTTTGTGTTCTAGGGTGGTAGGTTTAGAATTTGAGCCTTGCCTAAAAAAGGCACTATGGGGGTGGCAAGAGCCTTTGCCAATATCCGAAGCCCAGGGTGACAGGTGCAAGCCGTCCCTGCAAGCAGCGTGGCTTGTCCAGCATGTCATCCCAGGCAGACAGATATTGGATCCCCTCTGAATGACACCAGAGTTTAAGCCAATTATTAAAGCTGATCATCTTGTTACTGTATTGTGGCATCATTCTTGGTGAAGGTAGGATACTGCTCAAGGTCAGGGTCATACCTGCCTGGGCTACATAATCAGAGAGCTCCTCTATGTCTCTTTTCATGTAGTCCAAGGAGGTACGTCTCAGGTCGTTCACACCAGCGTGGACAATAACAGAGTCGTACTTGTACCTGCTGTTGAGAGACCTGAGTGCTTGCGTTATATGGCGGATTCTAGCGCCCGACAGGCAGCTTACTGTGACCTTTTCCTTGTTCAATCTGGTGAGCGGGACGTCAGTGTGTCTGACTATGGAGTCACCAATGACGAGTGTGTCTGGCATTGTGTTTGGCCTTAAGGGCTGTGACTGTTTGGCACACTGACTATGTGGTCTATGTGTTGCATGTGTTGTGTCCTGAGGTGGCAGTTGTTTGGATGTCTGCTTTGGTGGCCTCTGCTGTTTTGGTAGATTTTTGATCAGAGCCTCCGAATATGTCTTTGTGTATTTATGTGTATGATTTGAAGTTGTGATAGTACTATGTGAGACTGGGTTTATGGTGTGTGTAGTTACCTTCTCCTCCTGTCTGGTCTTACCAGTCCTATGTTGAGAGAGCTCAGCCTCCAGTTTGGCTATATAGTTGCATCTCTCGCATGTATTTGTGTTTTGTGGGAGAAGGAGAGGGTTGTCCGTGTACATGAGACAATTGTAACATTGCCTCAATATTCCCAGATTCACCAGCTGAGCAGGAGAGGACACTAGCAACTGATCCCTCGACATGCTAGAAGGAATAGACAAGGACTTTAAAAGACTCCGGGGGATGTGGGTGATCGAAAGGGGTTTTTGGCTGGTGAGGTACTATTGTATAATAAAAGTGCTATATCAAGTAAAAAAGTACTTTAGGAGCAAGTGCTAGGCTTTACAGATAGAGAATATTCTACTTAGGAATCAAGTAGAGCTGAGCTTTTTAGATATAGAATACGCTGGTTAGATCAGCAGTACAGTTTAAGGAAGGCTGTTTTAAGGGAAAATTTGAAGAGTGGACTTTAGGTAGCCCAAATAGTTTAACCTTGATTATCCGCCGCTGCTCTTGTGTGCTCCTGTGGCAACTCCGTGCTAAAGTGTGCTTTATAGGAGGGGGCTGGAAATGACCCAAAATGGCCAATGAATTACCAGTTACTGTCTTTAACCACTCCTCTGAGGACAAACAGGCAGCTCAGTACTCCCCACTCTCACTGGTGAGTAAAGAATCCATCCATTTTGAAATTGTCCATTTGGAAATAGCCTTTCCTTGAGCACCTGTAGCATAGGACACAAAGAGCTGCTCAGATTTCCTGAGTGACTTTGTTCTGTCCAAGTAATAACGAAGTGGTCTGTGAATGTCCAAGGAATGTAGTAGTCTCTCCCCTTTGTTTTTTGGATTTGGATAAAAGGTAGGTAAATGAATAGTCTGATTCAAAGCTACACTGGATACTACCTTTGGCATGAAGGTAGGGTTGGTTCGTAAGGAAACTCTGTCCTGAAGGAAAATGATGAATGGTTGCACAGCCATGAAGGTCTGTAGTTCCGAAACCCTGCGTGCTGAGGTAATAGCCAGAAGGAAGGCTGTTTTCCACAACAAGTATTGTAGCTCTGTTGAAGAAGCTGGCTCAAAGAGAGGCAGGGTCAGCTTTTCCAATAAGAAGTTGAGGTCCCAAGCTGGGACTGGTGGTTTACGTGGGGGTTTTATATTTTTTACCCCTCTGAGGAACTGCCTTAATAGAGGATGTGAGAATAAAGGAGGATCTGTATTGTATTGTGCAGAAATGGCTGAAGCGTGGATCTTGATGGAGAAGGAAAGGCCACTGTTTAACATCTCAACTAGGTACTGTAAAATTTGAGGTATATTTATTACCCAAGGATTCTGGCCCTTTTCTTGATTCCAGGACCAAAATTGTTTCCATTTGGCGGAGTAAGCTTTTCTAGTAGAGGGTCTTCTGGCCTCCAAGATGACATCCTGCACCTCCTTGGAGAGGAGAGTCTGTTGGGAAATTAAGGTATTCTCCATGCAGCTAGATTTAGGTTTTTGAGCTGGCTGTGAAGGGTTTTGTAGCTGTGCTGGGACAACAGAAGAGGAACTAGAGGTAGGATCCATGGTGGTGAGTGTGTCAGGCTCTTTAGGGGAGGATACCAGTGCTGTCGTGGCCAGTCTGGAGCAATAAGAATCATTTGTGGCCTCTCTGCTCTGGCTTTTAATAGAACTTTGGTCAGTAGAGGAAGAGGCGGGAAGGCATAGACTGTCAATGTTGTCCAATTGAAAGAGAGTGCGTCCACTTTCCAGGCCTGTGGATGATAGGTCCTTGAACAAAGTTTTTCCAACTGGTGATTTCTGTGGGTAGCAAATAGATCTAGGTCTGGCTATCCCCATGCCTGAGTTATCTTTGAGAAGACTTGAGGATGCAACTTCCATTCGTGTGGGTCTGTCATATTTCTGCTTAAGTTGTCTGCCAGTGTGTTTTTCTTCCCTGGCAGGAATTGTGCCTGTAGTTGAATTTGTAATTCCAGTGCTGTGTTCCACAGGGTCATGGCTTGCCTGCACAGGGGGTATGAATGAGTCCCCCCCCCCCTGTTTGTTTATGTACCACATGACTGTGGTGTTGTCTGTCCTTATCAATAGCTGGCCTGGATGCAGTAGGTCTTTGAAAGAGCATTTTGCACGGCTAGCATCTCCTTTTGGTTGATGTGTAGGTGCTTCTCTTTTTGGGACCATTTTCCCTGAATGCACTGATCTTCCATGTGTGCTCCCCAGGCGTAGTCTGAGGCATCCGTTGTGATGATTTGAGTTGCTTGAGGTAAACAGAAAGGGAAGACCTGTGTTTCTTTGGCATGCTTGAGCCCACCACAAAAATTCCTTTTGAAGGCATGGAATGAGTGGTATAATTGTTTCCAAGCTGTGGCTGTGTTGAGACCATAAGTTTTTTTTAGGTACCATTGCAGTTTCCTCATATGCAGCTTTGCACATGGTGTATTAGTAGGATGCAAGATGCCATGAATCCCAGAGCCTGCAGGACTTTCCTTGCAGTTAGTCTGGTGAAAGTTGCCATTTTGCTGAAGTATTGAGACAGTTGCCCTAGTTTGTCTGGCGTGAGGTAGGCCATCTGGGTGGTTGTATTTAAGCTGGCACCCAGGAAAATTATCTGTTGAGAAGGTATTAGTTTTGATTTCTTTTTGTTCACTGTGTATCCCAGGTAGTTTAACAGTTTTATTACAAACGCCAGATGCTGCAATAGAATGTCCTTGCTGTCCGCTTGGATCAGGCAGTCGTCCAGATATGGGTAGATTTGTATTCCTTGTTGTCTGCAGAAGGCAATTACTGATGCCAGGCACTTCGTAAACAATCTGGGCGCAGTAGATAAGCCAAAGGGCAATGCAGAGAATTGGTAATGGGTTGAACCTGCAAGAAATCTGAGGTATCTTCTGCAATCTTGTCTGATAGGGACATGCAGGTACGCCTCCTTGAGGTCCAATGTTACCAGCCAAGACTCCTTGCCCAGCATGGGAAGAAGCTGCTGTAATGTGAGCATCTTGAATTTTGGCACCTGTAGATATGTGCTTAGGACGGATAGGTCTAAGATGGGTCTCCAATCTTTGTCCTTCCTTGGTACCAGGAATAGTCTGGAATAAAAACCTTGACCTTGTTCTTTTGCAGGTACCTCTTGAATCGCTTTCATATCCATGAGAGTGGAAATTTGTTTTTGTGCCTCTGCCCTTTGATTTTGTGGCAGGTTTGGCAAGCCTCTCATTTTTGGAAGGGTGTGAAAGTGGAACCTGTAGCCTCTGTCTATAATGCCCAGAATCCATTTGTCTTTTGTAACAATGTGCCAGTTTTTTGAAAATGCCAGTTTTCCGCCCAACGATGCTGCCATTATAGCTTTGCTTGGCAGGCATAGGGGGAAGTCATTGTGTCTGTTTTCTAAATGACTGTGATCTATCTTCTCCACCTCTTGGGGTTGGTGCTTGCCACTGTCTACCTCTAAGATCCTTGAGGTTGTCCTCTAACCCTTGGGCATCTGTATCTGCCCCTTTGAGGTCTGTCCGTGGCTGGAAAGGACCAATTTTTTGAAGGCCAGTTTCTGCTGAAGCGTGGAGGTTGCACCTGCAAGAAATCTTTCACTGTTTGCATAGATTTCGCTTTTTCCTCCATTTTCTTTAGTACCTCCTCAGCTTTAACACCAAACAATACATCTTTTTGAAGTGGTGCATCTAATAACTTTGCTTTGACATGATCTGGTAAGGTTTGCTCTTTGAGCCAAGCATGTCTACGTATGACAGACCCCATGACAGCAGCTCTGCACGAGGCCTCTAAAGCATCAAAACCACACTGCAAGGTATGTTTACCCACTTGCTCTGCTCCATGCAACAAATCCTGCAACTCTTTCAAATCTGGTTGTTCTGTTTGTGTCATTTTGCTTTTCAGCTGAGAACAAAAACTGTTGGTACTTTAACATATGAAATTGACAGTTTAATGCCCTCATGGTTAAAGTGTCAGATGTATGCACCTTTTTCCCCCACCTTTCTAATGCTCTGGAATCTCTCTCTGAAGGTAAAGGGTTTTTAGTAGTAGAGGCCTTTATTCCCTTGGGACCCTGTGAAATTGTTTCTGGGTCAGCAGTATGGCTTTTATAAAGGAACTGGTGAGAATCAGGGACCCGGTAATACCTGTCTGGTTTGACAGGGGCTGGAGGTAAAGAATCTGGATTAAGACTGGCTTCTGCGTACACATCATCCAAAATATCTAAAACAGGACGGATAGCCAGGGGCCTATGCTGGGGGAGCAGTAGAAATTCCCTGAGCCTTTTCTTGGAATCTCAGTAATCCTGGCCTTCCCAGTGAAAGTGCTCCCTCAATGTATGCACGGTTTCCCCAAAAGACTAATCCTCAGGGGGGGAGACAGAGGGAATAGACTCCTCAGCATCAGAGTCTTCAAAAGGGGAATAGGCATAATCCTGGTCCTCAGAATGGTCTGGGGTAATAGAAGCCTGGTCTGACGAAGGGTAGTCTTCCTCCAATCTGGGTCTTTTGTCAGAGGGGGGGTTGAGAACCCCTGATGAGAGTTACCAAATCCTCAGCCATTTTAAGCATCTGTTTTTTAGGCATGGGGCCTTGAGAGGAGGTCTGAGGACCCTGCTTTTTAGTTTTCATGGCAGCTTTAGATTTAGTGAAGGATTTAATAGAGAAGGTGGAAGGCCTGAAGACTCCTTCAGAAATGGCAGGCCTCACTAAATTTTCAGTTTCCCCGCCCAGAGTGGCGTCGGTATCTGCAGTGGGAATGGAGACAGAGGAGCCTGCGACCTCGGGTACTGAAGTCACCGGTAAAATAGTTTCAACGGTAGTCAGGGGCTGCGTAGGCACCTCGCTGAGAACTGGAGAACCGGTAATCGGCCTAAGCGTGGTCTCAGTACTTGGTGCAGACCTCGGAAGTCGGTCCTTGTCTTTGCGTCTTTTGCTTAAAACTGGCAGTGTATCCGACGACATGATATAATTACATTTTTTGCCAAAATAATGAAGGCGAACTCTGCCCGGCGCTTAATAGTGCGCTTGTTGAACCTAGCACAAAAACAGCAGGCCGAGACGTCGTGGTCTGGCCCTAAGCAAGGTATACAGAAAGAGTGAAAATCCTTATGTGGTATTTGCTTCCCAGAAGAAATGCAATTATTAACTTTGTCTGACATCGGTCTGAGGCAAGAAAAGTTTCCCCAACGGGGTACTTAGCTTTAAAGAAGATTTCGGCTGAAATACTTTCGTAAATCTCTGGAGCTGGCCGACCGGCACTTGCAAACTGCTTCTGCTTCGGGCACAGCGCGGCAAGAAAGACTGAAGAAAATGGCATCTGCTGCCTCTTTTATACCCCTGCCGCACTGACATCAAGGAAGAAGCGACGACAACCGACGCCGGACCTAGACTTTGGAATTCAGCCGACCGAGGACCTGCCTGACGGCAGGATAACCCATCTGTAATGACTGCAGCTGTATGCACGATGAACATCTGTCAAAGCCAAAGGATGGACCGCAACATGTGAAAGAAGTGGAGGGACAAGGTTGCCAGTGGTCGGTACATTCCTCAAGGATTGTACCAACAAAACCCCAAGCTGGGATCTGTATCCCCAAAAATTCTCTCATGATCCTGTTGAAATTATACTCTGTCAAGCTCCATTATGATCGGGTAGACAGAGCCACTGAAGACCTGGAGTATCTTTTCTCCTGCAAAATCTGTGTGTGTACCCTGGGGCTCACACTTTCTGGTGGAAACTGGGACCAAGACACCGTCAGTTCCCATCTTCTGGCAGATTTTGGTATAGGTCTGACTGGAACTGATGGATCTGAAGATAGTTTAGATACAGAAGGAGACTTGTCTTTTTCCCTCTTTTTAAAGTTATCCTTTTTTCTTCTCCTTGTATCCTTGGAGTAAAATACAAAAACTTCTTTACACACAAAGGATATGACAGCCCTCAAAAACAGGTCTAAAGTTTTCAGGCGGCAAACAAAATCTAGGGTATTGGACTGGAGTACAGGGAATTATGGGTAGGGGAGGAGTCAGAGCCCTCGAACAGCGGAAAAGTACAGTTGTGTACACTTACCATAAATGTACATGTTCGAGTGTATTCACTGTCGCAGTCATTACATTTGGGTAATCTGCTGGCAGGTTGCCCTCAGTCAGCCTGAATAACAAAGTCTTGGGTCCTGCTTCAGTTGCTGTCTCTTCTTCCATGAAGTCAGGTCATCAGGGGTATAAAACATGCAGCCGACGCCATTTTAAATCAGTTTTTCTTGCCCCAGATGTCAGGTGCCCCCCAAATGGGGAGCAAAATATATACATATATAAATATGCATGTAATTTAGAACACAAAAAATATACCTCCAACTAAAAGCAAATACACCAAAAAGACTTTTGAGCACAGTAAAAGAAAGAAGCGACATAATAAGAGAGAAAAAGGGGGCTGGCGGGTGGGTAACCTGGTCTGCAACAGTGAATACTCTCGAACATCTACATTTATGGTAAGTGTACACAACTGTACTATGTTCTTCGTGTTTCACTGTTGCAGTCATTACATTTGGGTAGAATCCCAAAGCTATGGTTCAGAGGATGGAATTATACAGCATTAGAAGCAGCTATAAGGACCTGCAGGACAGCAGTGGCAAATCCTGTTCTGGATTTAGAGAAGAGGTAAATGTTAATGTTTGGTGAACGTATGAACTGAGCTCCAAATAGCAGCTTCTAGAATGTCTCTGGTAGGAACTCCTCTGAGAAAGGCTGCAGAAGTAGATGCAGCCCTGGTGGAATGGGATCTGATCCCCTTGGGGACAGGTTTACCATGGTGCATGTAGCAGAAACGAATACAATGGCTTATCCATTTTGAAATAGTCTGCTCTGAAATGGCTTTTCCCTCTGCCCCTGCAGCAAATGCCACCAGTAATTGCTCAGATTTTCTTAGAAATTTTGCTCTGTTTAAGTAGAATCTTAGTTGCCTGTGTACATCCAATGAATGCAGAATCCGCTCCCCCTTGTTCTGTGGATTTGGGAAAAAAGTTGGCAGATGAAATGGTCTGATTAAGAGCCACACTGGATACCACCTTAGGCATAAAGGATGGATTGGTCCGGAGGGCCACCCTGTCCGGATAAAGGATAATGAAAGGCTTCACTGCCATGAGGGCCTGTAATTCTGAAATCCTTCTAGCTGAAGTGACTGCTAAAAGAAAAGCGGTCTTCCAAGAGAGAAATTTTATGTCTGCAGTAGCAGCTGGTTCAAAAGGATGTAGCGTGAGTTTTTCCAGCACAAAGTTGAGGTCCCATGCAGGAGTTGGTGCTCTCCTGGGAGGTCTCAAATTTTTGGCCCCTCTGACATACTGCTTTAGCATGGGATGAGAAAAGAGAGGAGGCTCTGTGTTGTAATGAGCTGAAATAGCAGAGGCATGGATTTTTATAGAAGAAAAAGATTAGCCCTTATGAAGCATCTCCGTGAAATATTGCAGAATCTGAGGAATATTGGGCATTGCTGTGTTTATTCCTTGTGCTTGGTTCCAAGCACAGAATCTTGTCCATTTAACAGCATAAGAATTTCTAGTTCTAGGCCTTCTTGTCTCCAAAATGGCATCCATCACAGGTTTACTGAGAGATGTGAATGGTGAAGTTAGTTGATTAGCCATACTGCAAGATTCAGAGTTTGGAGCAGAGTGTGCAGAATTCAACAGTTCTGCTGAGACAGTAGATAAGGTGTCTGAGGCAGGTATCATGGAGGAATGCGTGACATATTGCGTAGGAGCGGGTACCAGTGTTGGCGAGGCCAGTCTGGAACAATGATAATCATTTTCGGTTTTTCCTGTCTGACTTTTAGTAAAACCTTGGAGAACAGAGGCAGAGGGGGAAAGGCATAGAAGCATCCACTTTCCAAGCTTTTTTGTGATGAATTCTTGTGCAGAATTTGTCCAACTGATAGATCTTTTTGCCTCTCCCCAAAACTATGTCTGGGCTCCCCCATTTTCGTGTCAACATGTTGAAGATTTGTGGATCCAGTTTCCATTCGTGTGGGTCCATAAGATTTCTGCTTAGTTCGTCTGCCAGAGTATTTTGCTTTCCTGGCAGGAAATGAGCTTGTAGATGTATTTGGTAAGTCAAGGCTGTGTTCCACAAGGCCATGGCTAGTCTGCAAAGGGGATAAGAATGGGTACCCCCCTGCTTGTTTATGTACCACAACTGTGGTGTTGTCCATCTTTATCAGTAGTTGTCCTGGGTAAAGAAAGTCCTTGAAGGCTGTCGGAGCATTCTGTACAGCCAGCATTTCTTTCTGGTTGATATGAAGGTGCATTTGATTTGGGCTCCATTTGCCCTGAATGCATCTCCCTGCCAGATGGGCCCCCCCCGAGCATAATCTAATGGGCCTGCAGTCACAGTTTGGGTGGCAGGGGGTGAAATGAATGACAGTCTCTTGTTTTGGTGACAGACCTCTGCCCACCATAGGAACTCTAGTTGCAGACAAGGAATCATTGTTTCCAGGCTGTGACGATGTTGACTCCATAAGTTGTTTAGGTACCACTGAAGTTTCCTCATATGCAGTCTTGCATATGGAATTAGTAGACTGCAGGAAGCCATGAACCCCAAGGCTTGCAGAATTTGTCTTGCAGATAGCTGGGTTTTTGTGGCCACTTGTTTGAAGTAGGTCATCAACTGAATTTGTTTGTCTGGCTTGAGGTAAGCCATCTGGGCAATTGCATTCAAGCTCACACCCAGGAATGTAATTATTTGAGAGGGTACCAGTTGTGATTTCTTTTCAATTATGGTGTACCCTAGGCATGTTAGAAGCCTTTTTACAAACGCCACATGCTGTAGAAGAGTGTCCTTGTTTTTTGCCTGAATTAGACAATCGTCCAGATAAGGATAAATTTGAATGTTTCTTGGTCTGCAAAATGCAATTACTGGTGCCAGGCACTTTGTGAAGACCCTGGGCACAGTAGATAAGCCAAAGGGCAGTGCAGAGAACTTGTAATGCAAATAGCCTGCTTTGAAGCAGAGGTATCTTGTGCAAGATTCCCTGACTGGGATATGCAGGTAAGCCTCTTTTAAGTCTAGAGTTACCAACCAGGCATCCTTGCCCAGCATAGGCAGTAACTGTTGTAGAAGTCAGCATCTTGAATTTTGGAATGTCCAGGAAAGTATTTGGAATGGATAAGTCCAGAACTGGACGCCATGATTTGTCTTTTCTGGGTACCAGGAAATGTCTTGAATAAAAACCTTGTCCTTTTTCCTTTTCTGGTACTGGATGAATAGCCCCTATATCCATCAGGGACATTACTTGTTTCTGGGCCTCTGCCCACTGATTTGGAGGCAGATCTGGCCATCCGTTTGGAATTGGCAACGTGTGGAAATGAAATCTGTATCCCTGTGATACTACATTTAAAACCCACTTGTCCTGGGTAATTATATGCCAATTTTGTGCATGAAGTGCTAGTTTTCCCCCCAAAGGGGCTGCCAAAAGATAAGTGCTTGGAAATGGCAAAGGAAAGTCACTGAGACTGTTTACCGTAGGGTGGGTGCCTTGCTATTTCCAGATTTGGAGGTGGAGGCACCCCATTGTTTTGTTCTGCAAGTTCCTAGTGACTGAAACCTGGAGCCTTTGGAGTGTCTGGGTTTGATCTGAGCGGCTCTGTTGGTACTGGAAAGGACCAATTCTTAGTAGGCCAGTGCCTACTGAACCTGGGTGGCTGCACTTGTAGGAAATCCTTTACAGTTTGAATAGATTTAGCTTTGTCTTCCATCTTTTTCAAATCTGCCTCATTACCAAATAGACTGTCCTGTTGTAAAGGAGCATCCAACAATTTTGCTTTAACATGGATCAGGCAGATTTTGCTCCTTGAGCCAAGCATGCCTTCTTATCACAGATCCAGTTAAGGCGGCCCTACAAGAGGCCTCCAAGGAATCAAAACCACATTGCAAAGTACGTTTTCCAACTTGTTCAGCTGAATGCAATAAATCCTGTAACTCTGTTTTCCACACAGTCAGAAATCAACATCATTTTCTGTTTCAGTAAGCCCATGACACGCTGTTGATATTTAAGCATATGAAATTGACAGTTTTAAAGCCCTGATTGCCAGGGTTGCAGACGTGTAAACCTTCTTACCCCATCTATCCAGCGGCCTGGAGTCTCTATCAGAAGGGGTAGGATTTTTAGCAGTAGAAGCCTTAACATCCTTGGGACCCTGAGCAATTGTTTCAGGGTCAGCAGTAGGGTTTCTAAAAAGAAACTTGTGGGAGTCAGGAACCCTGCAATATCTGTCTGGCTTACTAGGAGCCAGAGGCAGGGAATCAGGAGCCATGCTGGATTCTGAGAAAACATCAACAATGCCTAACACAGGAGGTATAGCCAAAGGCCTACGCTGAGGAAGGAGGAAATCCCTAAGCCTCTTTTTGGATTCTGAGAAATCCTGACTCTCCCAATGAAAATGTTCCCTTAAGGTATGCAAAGTTTCTCCAAATGAAAAATCCTGAGGAGGAGAAGCAGAAGGGGTGGATTCTTCTGCATCAGAGTCCTCATACGGTGGAATACAAAATTCCTGTTCAGAAGAGGAATCAAAAGAAATGGAAACCTGATCTGAAGATTCATAATCAGTGCCTTGCCTAGGCCTCTTAGCAGGAGGGGGTTGGGAACCCCTGATCAAGGTAATTAAATCCTCAACCATTTTGATAATTTGTTTTTTTTACTCATAGGGGCCTGAACACGTGGCCCATGCATCGTTTTTTTTTAGACAGAGAAGTTGGTTTTGGCCTTGTTTTTGATGATGGCGTCTGTTTAATATACAAATCTTTAGGCCTGAAAACACCCCTCGAAGCCGGTGCCTGCACAGCGGCTCCGGACCCATCTAAGGGAGAGATATCCGCGGGTTCAATATTTGAAGTGTCTCGCAGCATACCGGACTGCGAATGGGTCTCGGTAGAGGCCTGCAAATCAAAAGTAGCGGGCATCCAGGGGCTGTGAAGGCACCTGAGTACCTGTGACTGGCTTAGGAGAAGCTTCGTCGTCGGTTTTGGACCTCGATGGTCTCTGTCTTTTTTTGCATTTTTTGTGAATTCAGGTAGTCTGATTGCCAACAGATGACATTTCTGGATAGTTAAATCTTGAGCCAAAATATTTAGAAGCAAAAATATACAGATGTTTAATAGTGCATTGGTTAAATTTAGCACAAAACCGACAGCAAGGCACGTTGTGGTCAGGGCCTAGGCAAGGAATACAATACAAATGAAAATCCTTATGAGGTATTTGCTTCCCACAAGTAATACAACTATTAACTTTTACTGGCATCGGTAAGGAGCAAGAAAAAGTTTTCCCAATGGGGTACTTAGCTTTAGGTTGAAGACTTCGGTTCTAAAACTCGAAAAAGAAAATTTCAGGAGTCGGCCGACCGGCACTTGCGAACTGCTTCTGCTTCAGGCACCACACGGCAAGAAAGACAGATTAAAATGGCGTCGGCTGCATGTTTTATATCCCTGATGACCTGACGTCATGGAAGAAGAGACAGCAACCGATGCAGGACCCAGACGTTGTTATTCAGGCCGGCCGAGGGCAACCTGCCAGCAGATTACCCAAATGTAATGACCAACAGTGAAACATGAAGAACATCTTCAAATTTGGTGCAGAGGTCAGATCTGACGTCCCACATATTGAGTCGGACAAAGATAGACAACACCGAATCACATTTTAAAAACGTTTTTGAAAGAGCTTTAGTCCTTTGTCCTAATGATATAACGTTCGTATATCCTAGTAGACAAGACATCTTAGTTGTTTTGCCAATACAAAAACCTATACAAGATTTACATTTGTAAATGCTCACTATATAATCAGACCTACGTGCATAGTATTCCCTTTGCTTCAAAAGCATATGCCCTGAAATAATCTCAAAATAAAGAGAAAGGAAAGTTATATAAAATCTTACCATAACCATAGATGTCCTTCTCTTCCATGTTGCAGTATTCTACATGTGGGTTTAACCTTCTCTCTTTCCAGTTTGTCCGGCCAAAATTCCAAAGATTTTCAGTCTCTCTAGGTGTGTCGGACGTCTGACGTGGAAGCAGGAATGTGGGCCATAAAAGTGACGCCTGTGCGCACCAGCCTTCAGAATACAGAAAGCCCTAGTCGAAGCCAGTCCTATATAGCCTGTCCAGTGCCACCCAAGAGAGCAAGTGCAACCTGACAGGAGGGGAAGGAGGGGGGAGGAATACTGCAACATGGAAGAGAAGGACATCTATGGTTATGGTACGATTTTACACAACTTTCCTGTGTCTTTCTATTCCAGTGTTGCAGTATTCTACATGTGGGTGAATGCAAAAGCTCACAGAGGATTGGGTGGTGGTCTGGAAGAGGTTTCCAAGAATCTGTGTAGGATAGCCTTGGCAAACTCCGCCCTCTCTCTAGAGATATGACCCAGCTTGTAGTGCTTGGTGAAGGTGTGCACACAGGACCAAGTAGCTGTTTCAAGGATGGTGTTGGTGTCTATCCCTTTAAAGAAGGCTCCAGAAAAGGCCGTTGCTCTGGTGGAGTGGGCTCTGACATTGCCATGCAAGATTTTCCCATGGTATAGGTAACAGAATGAAATGGCCCTGGAGATCTAGGCCGAAATGTTCTGTTTGGTCACAGCTTTCCCCAGGGCTCTGAGGTGGAAGGAGACAAACAGCTGGTCCAATTTCCTAATGAACTTGATTTTATGTAGATAAAATCCAAGTTGTCTGTGGACATCTGGGGAGTGAAGTACTCTCTCACTATCTCCCTGCGGATTGGGGAAAAAGGTGGGTAGGTGAATGGAGTGATTCAAGGATAGGTCATTCACTACTTTGGGCGTGAAAGACTGGTTAGTCCCGAGAGTAATCCTGTCCAGGTGGAAGACTAGAAAAGGTGGTGTAGCCATCAGAGCTTGTAGCTCCAAGACCCTCCTGGCTGAGGTCAGAGCCACCAATAAAACAGTTTTTAATGTGCAAAATTTTAGGGAAGCTTTGTCTGTTGGTTCAAAGGAGGCTAGGGTGAGTTTTTCTAATACATATTTATGGTCCCAGGGAGGAGGGTACGGTTTCCTGGGAGGTCTTAAATGAAGTACCCCTCTGAGGAAAAGTTTAGCAGGAAGTCTGGATGCAAGGGATGGATCCAGATGTAGACAGGCAGAAATTGCAGACAAGTGTGCTTTTAAAGATAAGTAGGCCAATCCTCTGTCTGCAATAGTTCACACAGGTAAGGAAGGATAAGAGGCTTGTCACTTTCCAGTGGGTCCAACTGTCTTTTGTGACACCAAACAGAAAACCTTTTCCACTTAGAGAGATAGGATTTTCTTCTGTTAGGTTTCCTGCCTACTGCAGGACATTGAGCACGTACTCGTTGTACAGGTGTCTGAAGGGGATCAGAATCCTATCAAACAAAGAGAGTGAGGTGCAGGGATTGCCACTGTGGGTGTAGCCGTGTTCCCTTGTACTGTGTGAGCAGGTCCACTGAGGGGGGTAACTTGTGGGGACTGCCCTTGGACAAATCAAGGAGAAGGGGGAACCAGTGCTGCCTTGGCCAGTAGGGAGTCACCAGCAAGATTTTTGTTGAGTCCTGCTAAAATTTCAGCAACACCTTTTGAATCAAGGGGAAGGGGGGGGGGGGGGCATTACAGAAATTTCCCCTTCCAGGACATTGAGAAGACATCTGCTGCCAGTGCCTTGGGGTCTGGTGTCCTGGTGCAGTAACCAGAAAGTTGCCTGTTTATGGAGGAGGCAAACAGGTCTATTTAGGGTACACTCCACCTGTGGACTAGATCCAAGAAAATCTCTGTGAAGCATCCATTTGTGGTTGTTTGAGATGGTCCTGCTTAGATAATCGGCCTGGAAGTTGTGCCGGGAGAATATGTAGGCTGCCTGTAAGGTAATTCCCAGTGAAGTCGCCAGTTCCCACACCTGCAGAGCTAGTCTGCATAGGAGGTATGATTTGGTTCCTCCCTGTTTGTTGAGACTGTGGTGTTGTCTGTGAATATCTTGAGAGGGCCGTGCTCTAGGTAGGGTTGGCAAGGCTTGTAGAGAAAGAAGGATTGCCTGCATCTCTCTGACATTAATGAGCATTTATGTGAGACTATCTACTAACCTTGCACTTGTCTTTGTCCTAGTGTTGCTCCCCATCCCAGATCGGAAGCGTTTGTTTGCATGGTCTGAGTGGGTGTGGGTGTTTGGAGAGGGAGCCCTTGGTTCTTGGGCACCTGAGCCATCCACCACTGAATTTCCTGTTTCAAGCAGGGAAGGAAGGAAACTCTGAACACCAGGGGATGGGAGTGCAGAGTCCAAACTGATCAAAGATACCATTGCAGATTCCTCATATGCAGTTTTGCTAAGGACAGCATGGGAATGGTGGCTGACATGTAGCCCAGATGTCTCAGGAACTGCCTTGCTGTCAGTTCTGATGCTTGAAGGGCACAAAGTAGGTGGTGTGTCAAGGACACCACCTTCTCTGGTGGTAGGAAGGTCTGTCCGGATTCTGCAACCCAGGAAAACAATGTCCTGTGCGGGCTCCAGGTGAGATTTTAGGAAATATATATAGCTCCAGGTGAGATTTTTGGAAATTTATATGAAATCCTAAAAACAAGAAAGGCCAGAGTGTGAAGGGTCTTCCGATTGTCTGCCTGAATTAGCAGGTCATCTAGGTAAGTGAATATTTGGATAGCCTTTATCCTGCAATAAGCAATGACTAGAGCCATACATTTTGTGAATACCCTGGGAGCAGTGGACAGCCCAAAGGGCAAGGCACACAAATGATAGTGGGATGAGCCTGCCAAGAACTTCGGGTATTTCCTGAAGGTGAACTTCACTGGTATGTGTAGATAAGCATCCTCTATGTCCAGGGTTGCCATGAAACCTCAAGGTAGGAGGAGGGGGAAGAGGGTGGGGAGAGAGTGAGCATCCTGAAGGTAGGTACTTTTAGGAAAGGGTTGAGGCATGAGCGATCTAGTATAGGTCTCCATGGCCCATCCTTTCTGGGGACTAGAAAGATTCTGGAGTAGAATCCTCTTCTTTTTGTTTACATAGGCACTGGCTCTATAGTGCCTTGCACCAGCAGGTTATGCAGTACCGGTTGAAGGAGGGGGTAGATGATTGGTGGGTGGCTGTGAAGTGCCTAGCCTTACTGGGGGAGTGACCCAGGACAAAGTAACCGTTCTGGATGATGGAAAGAACCCATCTGTCTGAGGTAATGTGGGACCATACAGGGAGACAGTGACAAAGACAGGCAGATAGGGGTAGGGATGTGGGAGGGATGGGAAGTGAGGTTGGTAGGTAGTCAGATATTATCTGCTTTATCCTGAAAGGGCGGTCTCTGGCTGGAGGAACTCTGGCCAGAGGGGACCGTTTTCTAGGGGGTCTCCTAAACCTGGAAGGAGCCATAGGGCGAGAAGGCTTCCTGATGAATTACGTCTTGGCAGGTTAATTCCTATGGAACTTAGGGATGGGTGAGACTAGCAGGTGTCTGAGGTCCTGCAGTTCTTTGCACTTTTATTGCAGGGACTTAGAGAGATCAGCCACTTTGCCACCAAACAGAGCAGAGTGATCTAAAGGGGCATCAATAAGCTTAGCCCTGAAATAGTCAGGCAGGGGCTGAAGACATAACCAAAAGAGTGTCTCCTCAAAGCAGAAGCCGATGCAGCTGACTTAGCTGAGAGTTCAGCTGCATCATAACTGCATCTAATGGAGTGTCTATTCACCTGAGAGGTGAGTGCTAGCGGGGAGGAAAGTGAAGCTATGGCTGCACAATTGGGTATGTCAGCCAATTCCTTAACTGCTTTGTTCAGTAGGGCTAAGGAATACTTGGTCACATGAGTCTGGTAGCCGATGGCCCTGAAGGATAGGGTGGATGAAGTATAGATTTTCTTCCAGAGTCATTCCATTGTCTTGCTGTCCTTGTCAGCAGGAAGAATGGCCGTAGAGGGGAGTAGTTTGGAAGTCTATCAGTGGAAATGGAAATAGTGGCTGTGTCAGCTGAAAGGCACTTAAGTAGGAATTTTTCTGTATCAGGGGCCTTGTACAGTCTGTCAAGCCACGTGTGGGGCTGGGAGTCAGGGTTGATGGATGCAGAGGAGGAAAGCATCCAGGAAGGCTGACAGAATAGGAGGGATAGCAAAAGGACTTGGGGACTGTATTTGTATGAGGTCATAAAACCTCTTCTGCACTTCAGTCATGTTAGCGGATTCCCACTTGAAGTGGTTTTTCACTTTGGAGAAACTTTTTTTTCAAAGGTTAAATCCTCCACTGGGGAATCGGGCTCAATGAAGCCTTCCTCTGGAGATCCATATTCCAAGGGGGACGACATCTCTGAGGAGTAACAAGAGGGAATCTTCTGAGGAATCAGACAGTTATTCTTCCACTTCTTTTACCCTCCTTTCAGAAGCTAGAGGTTTAGGACTTAGGAGGGGAGGATCAGTGGTAGGGGTTCATGCTGTAGTAGGCCACAGGGCCATAAAGGCATTGAATAAAAACTGTCTAAAAGCCTGCCAATTGGGCATGCTTTCAGAAGGAGGAGATAAACGTTTTGTCTTTTGTTTTTTCTTAAGAGGCCTAGCTGCCGTCCAGCTGGGAGACGGCCTCGAGTCAGACGGAGGGATGGTGGCGGAATCAGATTGGCCCACAGAGAGCACTGATCCCCCCCCCCGGAGTCTAAGATACATGCTGGTAAAGCCTCTACGGACATGCCATCCGTTTAAGATTGTGCAGCTTCCTCATAGGTACCCGCTTTATCCAGACTGGCAGAAGCTGAATCCTAGGCCAGGCCGATGTTGGCCACAGGCTGAGGTATGGGTGGTAGAGGCGCAACAGAAGAACTAGGCCTCACGGTCTTTGCCCTCCTTCTTAGGCAGTTCTGATATGGCGTTGTACGTGGCTTCCATCTTCAACGTTATTTATTTTAACCTCTGGTTTTCCAAGTAAAGATTTAAAGCATGCAAACGGTGACATAAGGTCTTAAGTACGAACACCTGACAAATAGTGGTCATGTTAAACAAAAGAGCCACTCGTTGTGGGTGTCTTTGTGAGGAATCTGCAGACCACACTTGCCCTTTCCGGATGACATATATATATATATATATATATATATATATATCGATATACATCTATAAACAGAAGGACTGAAAGGATCCCCAATGGGGTACTTATCTGAATTTTTCTGAATCCAACGTCCATGAGAAGCAGAAGCACCTGGCATACGACTATTGGCTGAAAAGTTCTGAGGACTGGTATGTACAAACGTCACTTTTACGGCCTACGTTCCTGCCTCCATGTCACATGTCCAATGCACCTAGAGGGACAGAAAATCTCTGGAATCCTGGCCGGATGAATTGCAAAGGAAGACGGGTAAACCCACATGTAGAATACTGCAACACTGGAATAGAAGGACATTATCTATTTTCCCCAAGTCCCTGTCTGTTGCGTTCTGAAACAGAACTTTTGGAGTGTCTGTTCTGGTGAGATACAAGCAGGTCTATTGAGGACCACCCACCCACTGTAGACTTAGGTCCAGAACACCTGTTTTCAGCATCCATTCACTGCAGTCTCGAAGATCCCTGCTTAAAGAATCTGTCAAGGTATTGTTCTGAAATGGAATATAACACTCTACGAGAGTTGTCCTAGTTCTTGAGCCAGTATCCAAATCTTCCTCATGAGGCTGCACAAATGGTAAAACAGGGTACCCCTGCCTGGCTTATATTTTGTTGAAAAGCCTTTATAGCCAGGTAAAATGCTACTAGCTCCTTCTAGTTTATATGCAGTTTTGTCAGCTGTGGTGTCCACGTGCCCTGAGCCTTAAGGGAATCTAAGTGGGCTGCCCAAGCTGTCTCTGATCGTTCTGTGGTGATGGGCTTGCCTACTACTGGCAAAGAGAAATTCTTCCCGAGTTCTGCAGTAGGAGGTTCTTCCACCATAGTAGTTCCTTCTTCAGTAGTTCCTTCTTCAGGTATGGAGGGAAAGGCAACAGGGTATCAAGGGGCTGAAAATGCTGTTCCCAAGCATTTTTCAGGAAAAAAGAAGTTGTGTGCTCACCATAACGTTCCATCGGAGTAGTTCTTCATTTGTCTTCAACCTGTGGGTTCCCGGATCCGACTCAGCCTCATATCCAGCATCTGATTCAAGCTCAAAGCTCTTCCCTCTACCCATAATGCTCCTGTCTCCTTCCTTCCTTCAGTTCAAATTTGCCACGCTACATGTCCACATTGTGATCAGAGCTCTCTGCTGTTAAAGTTGTGGTAAGTGCTGTTTTTGGTGTAACATCTCCCTTTTTCTTCTCTCTTCTGTTATTTTTCTGCTTTCTACCTCCCCTTCGTGCTTCTTCCATTGGTGTGTCAAAAAAAAAAATCCTCTCTATCTTTCCTCTTGCGTGTGTAGTCTGTGTAACTGATAGTGTGCTGGGCCTTAGGTTGGGACAATGTCCGAAGCTCCCAAACCTGGCTTCAGAAATGTAGTGTGGGCTTCCGTGGAAGGCTTTCTGTTGGGTTAAATTTTGAGGGCTCACAAAAAGAGGTTCCTTCCATGAGGAAGAGTTTGTGGCTTTTGAAGATTTAACTCATTCCCTCCAGTACAGCTTTTTTGATGGTATATCATTAACTCCCAGTGGGTGTGGCTTGATCCTTATAAAACAATGAAGTTATCACCTTACAGTTCAAACATTCATATCTGTGGAATTGTCAATGGCAAACTATTCAGGATAAATTAATCTTTACATTAGCGGCATTCATTCAGTTCATTGCTTTAAACTAGATTTTATAAGCCAAAATAGACGATGAATATTAATTTTATGTTGTATAAACAGCTTATGATACCTCAGTAACTATTCAAGCAAGAACATAATGTCAGTAGGATTATCTTCATACAGCTGTGAGCTTTTACGAGGCTATGCAGTTCTGTGTTACCTGAATATTGATATATTTAGAGAAATATGAACATTACTACAAACAGTATACCAATTATATTCAAGATCTCTATTTGCATTACAGATCAAATATTGATACAGTTGCGTTTGCCATCATGTACAAATTCAAGTTGAAATTTTGATACCTTGTATGTAGCATGGTTTTAAAATTATTAATGCAAATATGAACAAGCAACAGTTGACTCTTACAGGCGTCAGTTGGAGTTAACTGCAGAAATGCCAGGAAGGCACATGGTTGTAATGAGTTAAGGTGAGACTTACCTTATGAAAGTAGTCTATGGTGATTTGCAAGGTGTCTAGGGTCTTTGCTGTGGTTTCTCTCTAATAAGACAGTCGTGTTAGTAAAGGGTAATTATAAATTCCCGAAATTCGGCAATGTGCTATCACAGGAGCTAAGAATATTGTGAAAATTTTGTGGGCAACAGAGTCCAAATGGTAAGGCACAGAACTGAAAGTGAGAGCCTGTTGCGACAAATCTTGGGTATTTTCTGTGACTGTCTGCTAAGGGGACATGGAGTCAAGCGTCTTTTAGGTCTAGAGTGGCAATGAAGGCATCTTGGAAGATCATGGGAAGTAATTTTGTAAAGTGAGCATTTTGAATTTTGGGACACTGAGAAACGTGTTTAGTTTTGAAAGGTCAAAGATGGGCCTCCAGGTATCCTCCTTTCTAGGAACCATAAAGATCAAGTAGAAGCCTTTTCCTTCCTGACCTGGAGGAACAGGCTGAATTAATCCTTGGTGATGTAGTTTCCACATGATAGGTGGTAAGAAGCTTTCCTATTCTTTTGGTGGTTTTAGAATGCTTAAGAAGTGTAGGATTTCTTAAAATTGACACAGTACCCCCCCTCCCTTTTATGATAGTGAGAACCCCCTTTTATGATAATGAGAACCCACTGCACCCGATGATGGTTTTCTATTGCTCTATGGAGAAGGAGAGTCTTCCAGACAGAGGTTTGGAGGAGAGGGTGGGGTTGAACATAGTCGCATTTGGTCTCTGTGCTATGTAGGCTCTTTAGAGTGTGTGTGTGTGTGTGTGTGTGTGTGTGTGTGTGTGTGTGTGTGTGTGTGTGCGCGTGCTCTGGCTGCCATTTCCTGGACTGTCTGGGTCTCTTGTCACATGAGGGCATACCCTTGTTTTGGGTGTGTGTGTGGGGGTGTGGGGGGGGCGGGAAGGTTTTGAGAGAATTCCTACGGTGCCTTGGTGTCGCAAATGGATATAATTCCTTCAGAGTTATTTGCTTTCCATTCTTATCCAGCATCTCAAAAACCTGTTCTAATACAGGTCTGAAAAGGATTTTTTTTGCCTAAAGGAATATCCAGTAACTCAGCCTTGACCTGAGCTGACAGGGGCTGGATACCAAGCTATGCATGTCTGCAAATGACAGAACCTGTAGTTGCTGCCCTGCATGATGCATCTAACACATCATACCCACACTTTAGGGAGTGTCTGGAGACTTGGAAAGCTTCTCCTGCCATTTCCTGAATTTCCTTTGATAAGGTTCTATCCACAAAAAATCCACCTTTGCTAGAATTTTGTCCTGGAGAGATTCAAAGTACTTTAACATATGAAATTGGTAATTCAATACTCTCAGTGCAAGGGTGGCAGAGGTACAAGCTTTTTTCCCCAAATCTAATAATTTACTTTCCCTATCATTAGGCAAGGGATGTCTAGTTGGCCCCCTAGGCACACCTTTTCTGGATTCAGTAGAGATGGAGGAGTCAGCCTTGGGCATGAGCCTTTGTAAAGCTGCATATGAGATTCAAGCACTAAAACATGCCTCGTGTCCTAGCAGCAGGTGGTAAAGAATCAGAATGTAAAATAATATCTTATCATACTATACGTAAGAAAGAGACAGCCAGTAGATTGGGAAAAGGCAGACTCCCTGTAAAGAACTGTTAGCTTTCCCAACTGAAAGCTTTCTTCATTCTATGAAGGATATCTCCTTAAGAAAGGTCTTTTGGGGAGTGAGGCAGAAGACATGGCGTCTGAATCTGGCTAAGTTTGTGGTGGAAGGTACCCAGAATATAAAAACTCATCTTCTGAACTTGAGGAATCCGAATCTTTCTGAATGGCCATCTCCCTAATTCTTTTAGATGGGGAGACTTCAGTAGCAGAAGTACAAGAGGGCTCCCTGGATTTCATGAAAACCATGAATTCATGTGCTATTTTTAGGAGGTCTTGGGCTTCCGCCTGAGAAGTGACTGAGGGCAGAGGTGAAAAAAGGAAATTGCTTGCTTCATTTTAGGTGTCAGTTTAGAAGGGATGACTCGAGATTGAGGCTGTTTATCCATTACATCGGTCAAGGTTTCAGTAGCCTAAGTAGACAGGGTGTCTCACTAGACACCTGAAACCTGAATGTCGGAAACTGAGGCTTGCTGAGCAACCTTAGAATCACGAATGTCAGTGTGATAGTAATAGTGGCAGGTAGGCCGGAAACCATGACAGCCTTCCAAGGGGTCGCATCAGTGGTTTTGGACTATGAGTCACCGGACAAGGGGGCTGCAATGGTGGGTCAGTCAACTTAGGGAGAGTTGGAGCTTTATCAGAAATTTCACAGTCTTTAATGTATTTGTCCTTCTGTTTCTTCAGAGTGACGCTAGCAGAAGCTAGTGTAAGTGAAGACCTGACAGTAGTAGTAGGCTGTGATGCCACCAGGAGAATGGAAGCAGAAAACTCCATACGGGCAGCTAATATCTTGGCCCTACAAGCAAGGAATTTTGCATGGAATTTAGCACAGTTGGGGTAATCAGAGACATTCTGCTAAGACCCCAAACAGAATAGATAAAAAAAAGTTAAAATCTTTATGGGAGATTTGCTTTCCACAGTGCAAGCAATTGCTGACCTTTTCAAACACTAAATTAAGAGAGAAATATCCCCAATGGGGTACTTAACCGACTGGTAGGAGGAGACACACTGGAAAAAATGAACCAACCAACAGACTGCATGCAGTATAAACACATGTGAAGTTCATTAGACTGCATGGCTTGAAAGAACTAAAGAGGACGCCTGATGCGCTTCTTATTCCCTAATGTTCAGACATCCGTTGGTTAGGGATGACGCAAAGACACTGGAAATCAGACCAGTTGCAGATTTCTGCATTGTAGGAAGACCCAAGAACCAGTACTGCAACACTGAATATAAAGAACATCTATAAATAATTGCATCATACTTCCTGCAACCTTGTCCCTCTTCCCCACTGCCATGCATGTTGCAATGTGTTGTCAAGTATAGGCCATTTCTACCTTTTTATTTGACTCACATTTTATCCTACATACTTGCAGGTCACCGATCAACTGCTTTACATAAGCAGTTCTGAATTAATTTGCTTTACGCACATCAACGGTTTCTGACAAAGTTGTCTCACTGCATGTCTAATTCTTGGAGACCTGCAAGCATACACTTGGGAGAAACATTAAAACACAAAGAAAATTCCAAATGGTAACATGGAAGATGTCCACTCCATTGGACTGCAGAAGAAATGAACATGAAGGCAACAGAATGGTTTAACAATGCAATTTAAATTCAGCAATGCTTCAACTGAATAAAACATACCAGTTGAAGCTTCAGCTTAACAAAATCCACTTTTTCCAGGGATACAATTACCCCTGCACCTGCTTACTTGTTTATGTATTAACACACAAATGGATGTATGCAAACGTTATGGTTGCGCAACCATGCAGACAACAGAAAAGCTTACACAATCACTGACACTGTGCATAAATCATACCTGCAGTAACTACCTATGGATAACAGAAACTTGGGAGTGCATCAGGGTTAACATAGACATTATATCAAACAAGAAGATCCACTACTGCCTTACTGTGTTAGTTCAAAGAAGCAAGCAGAAAGTAAAAAAAATACCAGATGAATCCACACTCTTGTACAAGTCCGTGCAAACAATAAATAAATAAAAAGACAAACTTATCAGAACCAGTATACCTATACCTTCCTCACAATGATCAACTCAACAGAAAAACAAAACACAAATTCAAAAAAATCTACTGAAAATAATAAGCAACTACTAGATATTTTCCAAGAATAAAACATTTTTGAAACTTTTGAAAAAAGGCAGGTTACCTCTATAGCACACAGAGACTGACAAAGATGATATAGGAGTGATCCAAGTACCAGGTGCCCAAAAAATTGTCAATGCAGACTTGCTCATCCTAGCGGGACGGGGAGAGAGTCTAACCCACTGCATTGCTACTACCCACTGGAGTGTGCAGGAGCAGGTATATGGTGGGCTGACATGTGCATGTCCACTAAGCAGGGTGTCAACAGTCTACTGCCAGGATTAAATGCACGTGTGCAACTGCACTCCTATCACTGGGTCCATACTCTGGAAGTATGCATATATCAGGCTGCAAGAAGGGGTAACAGAGATAAGCAAATAGAAACCTTGAAACCTCTCTGGATGACCGTTTCACATGATCTGCTTTTGCCCATAAGGAACAAATGGGGTGACTAGGTAATGGGAAGATTACACTAAGTATGCATGGGGAGCAGAAGGCTTCAAATTCTCAAGTGGAGTACAAAGCAGATAAACAATGTGTACAGTATTCTGCAAAACAGCAGTACAAAACAGGATGGATAATTTAACACTTGCATTATCCGCGGTGGTGCAGCGGTAGTGTTGTTGCCTCACAGCAAGAGGTTCTCCCGTTAAATTCTCGGCTGGATTGCGGGAAGTGCCTTCTGTGTGGAGTCTGCATGTCCTCTCCGCAGTTGAGTGGGTGTTCGAAAGACATGCGTAAATGGGCGTGCCTTCGTTGAAGGTTGAACATCGAGCTGGCACCTCGCCGTTCGTGAAAATCTACTGCCAATCATTAGCGGACCGGAGTTCCACTGTGGCGACCCCTAACCGGGAAAAGCCGAAAGACAAATATTAGGCATGTTCAGCTGTACAGTAGTGGCATGTTCTCCAGCAGGAGAAACAAAAATGACCTGGAAAAGCAATCATAATAACTGGCAACTCGCACCACTACTGCTTTACAGCTGGAAAAAAAACACCACCCACATTACTGGATTCTAAGGCAGCCTTGCTCTCATTCACAGATATGCGTTTTTAAAGTAAAGAGCTAATAATGGGGAAATCCAAGTAAAAGTGGCGCACTTCAGAAATCGGATGTTGAATGATTTTTCTTTTAAAGAACATAAGCAATCACTTATGGGGGCAGCCTTATTGGGCATATTTCTGAAAACCTTGTTAATTGTCCTTAGTGAAAAAGCTGATAAAAGCAGTAAAAATAAACATTCAGAATTGACGGTCACCCCCAAATGACGAAAAGTGTACAAAAATCTGCTAAATAAACTTACTTGATAAACATTCAATAAAACAGGAAACATCCAAAAAGAAATGTAGTTCAAGTTTTACTCTACCACAAAGCTAGCTTATGAGCTGCACATGTTGCGAATTTAGAGTATTAAAACCAGGATTACTTCACAGGTGACCAGAGTTTGATTAGCATCTCTGGTGCCCATAGGAGCTGGCCAAGGAGTATGCGAGTCACGAGATGGTGCCAGCTCACCCGTCCTTGGAGAGGAGAGGTGCTTTTAGCTCACTACACAACTGGCACCTAGCATTAGATGTTCACCCAGTGGAGTTCTCAGCTGGCCAAGCCTGCCCTACCACAGTTATTTGTACTAAGCACTTCCCTCAGGGCATAAATGTGGGCTTAAGGAGAACCAGTGAGGGGGAAGGTGCATCCTTCCATGGGGAGAGGGTAGGTCGCCACCTCCAGGACCAGGAAGCTAGCCCTGCTCCCTACCACCCAGCTCTTGCAGGGAAAGGAAAGCTGAAGCTGGTTATGGACAGAACAAATGGATCACAGAGCTCCTGCCTCGTCCAGGAACATCAGATTCCTTTTCTGCCAAATGAGCAAAGGTATAGGAGCCAACAGGCAAGGACACAAAGAAGGACATCTTCATACATTTGTTTTCTGAACTAAAAAGAAGCAGTTTCATTAAACTACATAAAAAAGATACTAGTTATAAAGTACACAAGGGAAGGGAACATGAGATCTTTTGAGAGGACTATGCAATGTTGAGTGGAGCAGAAATGAAAGTGGATGTATTACAGATATTTCAGTGCTCAGTCATTAATCAGATACACAAAGTCTATAATCCATAACAGTAAAATGCCACTTTTAGCTTGCTGGCATTTAGATCACAAAAATTATAATTGCACCACTATACCCTTTTTGTGTAGTTAAATAAATCAACTGCACAGTTCTCTACTTTTACGAAGAAAGAAAAAAGTAAAAGATACCTTCTTACTCTCTCAGTTATCTATGAGAAGACCCTCTTTGATGGATCTTTACTTGGGTACATCAATTTCTACGTTAATTATAGTCTTCATTTTTTTCTGAAAGTGCTGACATTCAGAGATGTTCACAAGTGGGTGGCAATGCACACTATGGTGTTGAAGTGTTGGTTAGTAAATTTGCGTGGCCTCAAAACATGACAGATGTCCCCCATACCACTAGGGAGCAACTCTCATACAAAAATGGAACACAAAACATTAAACAAAAAAAACATATACACTTGCTTGACTTAAAAGAAACTTCAGCAGCTGAGGCTGGTGATAAAGCAATCATGCACAGAGGGAAGAAGATAAGGTGTACCTCTACCAAAAGAGGAGGTCCTCTAGTAGAGCAACTATCAGGACAAGAACATGTTTGTTAAGTTATGAGCCTGCTTAAGAGGTCTTTGGCTTGGGCTGAATCCAAAGCAAACTCCTCAGTCTTGTCACTCAGAATCCCTGATACAGCTCGACTATTGGGTTACAGCTGTGACATTAAAAGCTAGTGAAGCTGGGCACACGAAAGACCAACAGGTCTTGGTACATATGAATGTAACAGAAACAAGCAGCCTCAATATAGACACTAAAGGCATCCACTCATCTAAGGAACTCTTGTTTGACTCTAGAATTTACCAAAACGTAATCAACTGCCCAATGGCAGAAAACAATGCAGCTGGTAATCCCAAAGGAAGGCATTTGCCTGGCACTGCAAACATTTCCCTCCCCAATGCAAAATACAACTAAACTTGTGCACTGCTTCAGGAAACATCTGAGATGGTGACAGGACATGCAAGGTGTGAACAATTCTCTACTACCTGGTTTCTTACCCCATAAGGAAAACTGGAAAATCTAGTGGACTGACACAGGAATAACTTCAAATCGACATTCACAAGGAAATGAAGATTTATTACTAGAAACATAATGAAAGAGCTGATGCAGTTCACAATACCAGACAGCCTGATGCACCAAGACCCTATAAGCAATGAAGATGGATGCAAGGAATACTCTTCCAAGAAACAAACTTAAATGTTGCCAAATCAACAGGCTCAAAGGATGTATATTGCATTATGCTCAGATCTTGTAAAGAAATTCTTTAAATGAAGAATGGTGCACACGTCTTAGGAAATGCTTGACCAGCTAATGCTGGGTAATAGCCTTGCCCTCCCAAGGTCATGATGCCTGTAAATGGACAAAACTCACTAAGAGTGGAGCAACTGCAGATAAAGTGACAGCAGTATCTGGAGTTAAAATCATCTGCAAGGTAACCAACTAGGGAAATACAAGTTAACACTTTTCTTAAAGAATTGCTTCCACTTGCAGGAGTAGGCCAAGCCTGCTAAGTGGGTTTTCTAACAGCCTTAAAAACCTCTGAGACTCCAACCAGCAAAGTTGGTGGGATCAAGTGGACTAAACCACAAACTAGGCCTTAAAGCAGAGCTGGAAGTTACCCAAACTGTGGAAGACCACAAGGGTTTTCAGTAGAGTCTGAAACCATACCCTTTGCAGTCACAAGGGGTACAAAGACTTTTGGTCTTTCTTCTATGAACTTAAGAGAGACATGAAATTCTCAGGAATGCATACAGGAATCTTCCAAGCCACATAAAACAGAACACATCTACAGCTACTTTCTCCCCATACCTTGGTGCACCAAGAATAAAGGGGGACCTGCACTCACTTAAATGGCAGATAGGCAGATCTCTGAACTGCTTCAGATCTCTGAACTGCTTCATCATGGCATACAGTGACCACGCAAAGGTCCTAAATTCACAGCTACATGAAAGAAAGTACAGTTGTGTACACTTACCATAAATGTAGATGTTAGAGTGCATTCACTGTTGCAGTCATCACATTTGGGTTATCTGCCTGCAGGTAGCTCTCAGCCGGCCTGAATACCAGAGTCTTCGGATTTCTGCGTCGGATGCTGTCTCTTCTTCCATGACGTCAGGTCGTCAGGGGTATAAAACATGCAGCTGATGCCATTACATCAGTTTTCTTTCCCCAGATGTCAGATGCCCCCACAATATGAAGCAATTATATGGCATGGTACACCCCCATCAAAAAGCAAATATACCAGAAAAAATAAATATACCAAACAAGAAGGAAAAGTAGAGCCAAGAGATGTCAGGGGGCTGGAGGGAGGGTAACCAGCACTGCAACAGTGAATACACTCTAGCATCTACATTTATGGTAAGTACACACAACTGTACTATGTTCTTCGTGTTTCACTGCTGCAGTTATGACATTTGGGTTGATTCCCAAAGCTAAGGAAGGGAGGAAGTTAGAGCATTAGGGCCAGCTATTAAGCCCTGCAAGACTGCAGTGGCAAATCCAGCTCTAGATTTAGAAAAGATAGGCATGTGGTAATGCTTGGTGAACATATGTACAGAGCTCCAGGTAGCAGCTTCTAGGATGTCCCTGGTAGGGACTCCTCTGAGAAAAGCTGCAGAGGTAGATGCAGCCCTGGTGGAATGTGATCTTATCCCCTGTGGGGTAGGCTTTCCATGGTGCTTGTACCAGAAATGAATGCAATGGGCTATCCATTTGGAAATGGTTTGCTTTGAAATGGCCTTCCCCTCTGCCCCTGCAGCAAAGCCAACTAGCGGATTTTCTGAGAAGCTTAGTCCTGTCCAAATAAAATCTAAGTTGACTGTGCACATCCAGAGATGCAGTCTTCATTCCCCTTTGTTTTATGAATTAGGGAAAAAAGTAGGTAAATGAATGGACTGATTCAGGGCCACACTAGACACCACCTTGGGCATAAAGGAAGGATTAGTCCTGAGGGAAACCCTGTCCACATGGAAGATAATGAAGGGTTCCACTGCCATGAGGGCCTGTAATTCAGACACTCTTCTTGCTGAAGTGATGGCTAGAAGAAAGGCTGTTTTTCCAAGAAAGGAATTTCAACTCTGCTGTTGCAGTTGGCTCAAAGTGGGAGAGAGTGAGCTTTTCCAATACAAAGTTAAGGTCCCAGACTGGAGTGGGAGCTCTCCTGGGGGGTCTTAAATTTTTGGCCCTTCTATGGAATTGTTTTAGCAAGGAGTGAGAGAAGAGGGGTGGCTCAGTATTATAATGTGCTGAAATGGCAGAGGCATGAATTTTAATCGACGAGAAGGATAGGCCCCTTGTGGAGCATTTCTGTTAAGTACTGTAGAATATGAGGCAAGCTGGGCACAGCTGTGCCCATCCCCTGAGCCTGGCTCCAGGAACAGTATCTTTTCCATTTTCCAGCATAGGATTTTCTAGTACTAGGCCTCCTTGCCTCCAGAATGACAGCCAGCACCTGCTTACTGAGGGATGCTAGAGGAGACCTCAAGGAATTAGCCAGGCTGCAAGGTTCAGGGTTTGAAGCTGAGGGTGCAGAATCTGATCCGCCTGCTGGGACAGCAGGGAAGGGGTCTGAGGCAGGTGCTATAGTTGCAGCAGTGTCATACTGCGCAAGAGGGGGTTACCAGTGCTGGCGTAGTCAGTCTGGTGCAATCAGTATTGTCTTTGGCTTGTCCTGTTTGATCTTTAGTAGAACTTTTGAGAGGAGAGGCAGAGGGGAAAGGCATAAACCTAGAGGCTTTCCCCAGGTAAAGGACGGAGCATCCACTTTCCAAGCTTGACTGTGGGGAGTTCTTGTGCAGAATTTGTTCAATTGGTAGTTCTGAGGGGAGTCAAACAGGTCTACCTCTGGAGTCCCCCATTTGTTCCTCAAGAGGTTGAATATTTTGGGTTCTAGTTTCCATTCGTGTGGGTCCATGGGATTTCTGCTCAAGTCTGCCAGGGAATTTAGTTTTCCTGGCAAAAACTGAGCTTGTAGGTGTACTTGGTAGCTCAAGGCTGTGTTCCACAAAGCCATGGCTAGTCTGCAGAGAGGGTACGAGGGGTCCACCCCTGCTTGTTTATGTACCACATAACTGTGGTGTTGTCTGTTTTTACAAATAGTTGTCCTGGAAGAATATGGTCTTTGAAGGCTGCCAGAGCATTCTGTACCGCTAACATTTCTTTTTGATTGATATACAGGTGCATATGTCTCGAGTTCCATTTGCCCTGAATGCACTACCCTGCCATGTGAGCCCCCCATGCATAATCAGATGCGTCTGTTGTTAGGGTTTGGGTGGCAAGGGGTAGAGTGAAAGGGAGTCCCTTGTTGTAGCAGGCCTCTGCCCACCAAAGGAACTCTGTCTTCATACAAGGAATGACAGAAATCATGGTTTCCAGGTCCTGAGAATATTGACACCATTGGCTTTTTTAGCTACCATTGGAGTTTCCTCACATGCAGTCTTGCATATGGAATTAGTAGAATGCAAGAGACCATGATGGTGGTGCAGTGGTTAGTGTTGCCGCCTCACAGCAAGAGGTTCTCCAGTGCGATTCTCGGCTAGGGTGCCTTCTGTGCGGAGTCTGCATGCCCTCCCTGTGGTAGCGTGGGTTTCCTCCGGGTGCTCCAGTTTCCTCCCACATCCTAAAGACATGCAGTAGGTGGATTGGACACTAAGTTAGCCCTAGGTGTGAGTGTGTGCGCCTTCTGTGGAAGGTTGGGCGCTGGGCTGACAACTCAACACTGTAAAACTCCACTGCCAATCATGAGCGGACAGATGCTCCACTGTGGCAACCCCTGACCGGGAAAAGCCGAAAGAAGAAGAAGCAAAAGACCATGAACCCCAGGGACTTGCAGTATTTTCCCTGCAGATAGCTGGGGTTTTGTGGCCAATAGTTTGAAGAAGGTTGTCAAACTTGTTTCTCCGGAGTGAGGAATGCCATCTGGGAAGTTGTGTTCAAGCTTGCTCCCAGGAATACAATCTGTTGGCAGGGTACTAGGTGAGATTTCTTTTCATTGATGGTGTACCCCAGTGAGGTTAGAAGTTTCGTAATGAATGCCAGGTTTTGTAATAGCAAGACCTGGCTTTTTGCCCGAATCAGACAATCGTCCAAGTATGGATAAATTTGAATCTTTCTCTGCCTGCAAAATGCAATGGCTGGAGCTAGACACTTTGTGAATACCCTGGGTGCAGTAGATAAGCCAAAGGGAAGTGCAAAGAACTGATAGTGCATGGAGCCTGCCTTGAAGCATAGGTATTTCCTGCAAGATTCCCTTATTGGGATGTGCAGGTAAGCTTCCTTTAAGTCTAGGTTGCCAGCCAGGCATCCTTGCTAACACAGGAATAAGCTGTTGAGTTAGCATTTTGAATTTTGGAACTACCAGAAAGGTGTTGAGAATAGAGAGGTCCATGATAGGACGCCAGGAGTTGTCTTTTCTGAGTATCAGAAAAAGTCTTGAATAAAAACCTTGTCCCCTTTGTTTGGCTGGAACAAGTGAATAGCCCTGATACCGAGACGAGAGAGAAAGTACAGTTTTGTACCTACCATAAATGTAGATGTCAGATAGGTATGCATCTGCAGTCCTCACATATGGGTTGTCCTGCCTCAAGCAGCCCTTCGGTCGGCCAGATTCCAAAGTCTGGGTCAGGCGTCGGCTGATGTCGCCCCTTCCCCGTCAGAGCGCCTGGGGTATAAAAGAGTCAGCCGACGCCATCTTCCTCAGTTTTTCTTGCCCCAGATGCCCTCTAAGGAAGGCTAAATTTGGAGAAATGCAATAAATTCCAAACCTGCACAAACATATATACATATATAAAAACAAAAACACCATAATAGATAACCCCAGCTAGCTAAGAGAGGGGAATGTACCCAAGAAATACCACAGAGGGGAAGGAGGGAGGGTAAACCTGACTGCAGATGCATACCTATCGGACATCTACATTTATGGTAGGTACAAAACTGTACTATGTCCTTCAAGGATGCATCTGCAGTCATCACATATGGGTAGAATACCATAGCCAATCTGGGGGTGGAGGATCTATGTAAAGGATGGTGTAGCTAAAATGCCCTGCAGGACTGCTGTAGCAAAGCCTGCTCTGGATCTGGAATATAAAGGTAAGTTGTAATGCTTGGAAAATGTATGCACGGAGCTCCATGTAGCAGCTTCTAAAATGTCCTTGGTAGCCACCCCTCTTAAGGCGGCTGTGGAGGTGGCTGTGGCTCTGGTCGAATGAGGTCTAATGTTAGCTGGCACAGTTTTTCCATGAAAGGAGCAACAGAAACGAATGCAATTCCCTATCCATTTTGAAATTGTCTGTTTTGAAATTGCTTTTCCTTGTGCACCAGCAGCATATGCTACAAACAACTGGTCAGTTTTTCTGTAATTTTTAGTTCTGTCCAAGTAGTAGCGCAACTGCCTGTGTATGTCCAGGGTGTGCAGAAGCTTTTCCCCTTTGTTTTGTGGATTTGGAAAGAAGGTAGGCAGGTGAATAGCTTGGTTTAATGAGACCCTAGATACCACCTTTGGCATAAATGAAGGATTGGTTCTCAATAAGACTCTGTCTTGATGAAAAATAAGAAATGGCTGTACTGCCATGAGGGCCTGTAACTCAGATACTCTTCTTGCTGAGGTTCTGGCCAGAAGGAAGGCAGTCTTCCAAGAGAGGAACTGTAGTTCTGCAGATGCTGCTGGTTCAAAAGGAGGCAGTGTTAGTTTTTCCAACACGAAATTAAGGTCCCAAGTAGGCACTGGTGGTTTCCTTGGAGGATTGATGTTTTTAATTCCTCTTAGAAACTGTCTTAGCAGAGGATGAGAGAAGACAGGTGGATCAGTATTGCACTCTGCTAAAATTGCTGAAACATGAATTTTAATGGAAGAGTAAGACAGGCCATTGTGGAGCATTTCTGCCAAATATTCCAGAATATGTGCCATGTTCATAACTGTTGCATCTAGGCCCTTTGAGGTGCTCCAGGTGTGAAATCTTTTCCATTTTGCTGAGTATGCCTTTCTTGTGGAAGGCCTGCGAGCTTCCATGATGATATCCTTCACTCTCTTGGATAGCTTATGCTGGTGATGAGTCAAGGTATTTTCCAGGCAGCTAGTTGTAATGTTTTCAGGTTGGAATGCAGAGTTTTGTAATTGTGCTGTGTCAGGAGAAGAGGCCATTGTGGCAGAAGCCATGGTTTTGTCTGTGACATGCTCTTTAGCAATGGGTACCAGTGCTGTCTTGGCCAGTCCGGAGCAATCAGAATCACTCTTGGCTGCTCTGCCCTGATCTTCAGTAAGACCTTGGTCACTAATGGAAGAGGTGGGAATGCATACACTGTTAAGTTCTCCAGCTGAAAGAGAGGGCGTCCACTTTCCATGCTTGTGGGTGGTATGTCCTTGAGCAGAATTTCTCCAGCTGATGATTGTGTGGGGAGGCAAAGAGGTCTATGTCCGGTCTCCCCCATCATTGTGTTATCTGATGGAAGATGTCTGGGTGCAGGATCCATTCGTGTGCATCCATGATGCTCCTGCTTAAGCTGTCCGCCAGTATATTGTCCTTTCCTGGTACAAACTGGGATTGCAGCTGTATATTGAGGGTCAAGGAAAGTTCCCACAGATTTATTGCCAGTCTGCAAAGAGGGTAGGAATGGGTGCCTCCTTGCTGGTTTATGTACCACATAACTGTTGTGTTGTCTGTCCTTATTAGCAGGTGGCCCTGATGTAGAAATAACTTGAAGGCCTCGACTGCATGTATCACTGCCAGCATTTCCTTTTGGTTTATGTGCATGCGTAGCTCTTTTTGTGACCATAGTCCTTGAATGCATCTTCCTTCCATGTGCGCTCCCCATCCGTGGTCTGAAGGTCCGTTGTAATGGTTTGGCTGGCTATTGGTTTGCTGAAGGGCAAACCCCTGTTTGACTGGCTTGCTTGAGCCCACCACAGAAATTCCCTTTGAAGGCATGGGATGAGTGGTATCAAAGTTTCCAAGCTGCGACTGTGCTGAGTCCATAAACTCCTTAGGTACCACTGGAGTTTCCTCATATGTAGCCTTGCTTGAGGGATCAGAAGAATGCAAGAAGCCATGTAACCCAGGGCCTGCAGGATTTTTCTTGCAGTCAGCTGAGTTTGTCTTGACAGGTTTGTGAAGTAATCCGGTAGTTGGTTTTGTTTTTCTTCTGTGAGAAAAGCCATTTGAGTGGTTGTGTCTAGATCCGCACCCAGAAAAGTTATTCTTTGGGATGGTACAAGTCTTGACTTGTGAATGTTGACAGTATATCCCAAGGCCTGAAGAAGATAGATGGCATAATTCAAGTGTTTTACCAAAATTTGTTGGCTGTCCGCTTGTATAAGGCAGTCGTCCAGATACGGGTATATTTGCATCCCCTGAAGTCTGCAGTGTGCAATTACTGATGCCAGGCATTTCGTGAATACTCTGGGCGCAGCAGATAAGCCAAAGGGCAATGCCGAGAATTGAAAATGTTCTGAACCTGCAAGAAATCTGAGGTGTCTTCTGCAGCTTTGTCTGATAGGGACATGCAGGTATGCCTCCTTGAGGTCCAGAGTTACCAGCCAAGACCCCTTGCCCAGCATGGTAAGGAGTTGCTATAGAGTCAGCATTTTGAATTTTGGCACAATGAGATAAGTATTTAGTGCGGACAAGTCGAGAATAGGCCTCCATTGCTTTTCTTTTCTTGGAACAAGGAAGAGTCTGGAATAAAATCCTTGGCCTTGTTCTGTGAGAGGAACCTTTTCTCTTGTTTTCATTCTCATTAAGTTGGAGATTTGTTTCAAAGCCTCTGCCCTTTGATTTGGTGGCAGGTCTGGCATGCCTTTTCTTTTCGGTAATGTGTGGAAATGGAACCTGTATCCTTTGTCTATTATTTGTAGTGTCCATTTGTCCCTTGTAATAATGTGCCAATTTTCTGAAAATAAGGAAAGCTTTCCGCCCAAAGGTGCTTTCAATTGAGCCCTGGTTGGCGGTGTCAAAGTAAAGTCATTGAGTCTCTCCATGTGCAGCAGTTGCAGGCCCTGCACTACCTCTCTGGTTTGGAGGCTGCCATTGACGTCCTCTGTAGGAGCCTCTAGTTTGCCCTCTACCTCTGGCACGCCTGTTCTTGCCTTTCTGAAATCTGTCTGTGTATGGAAAGGACCAGTTCTTGGAAGGCCAATTTCTGCTGAATCTTGGTGGTTGGACTTGCATAAAATCTTTGACAGTTTGTACAGATTTTGCCTTTTCCTCAAATTTCTTTAAGACCTCCTGAGCAGTGGAGCATCCAGAAGCTTTGCTTTAACATGGTCTGGCAGAGATTGTTCCTTCAGCCAAGCATGCCTACGTATGACTGCACCTGTCATAGCTGACCTACATGAAGCTTCCAATGCATCATAACCACACTGCAAAAAATGGTTGCTAACCTGTTGAGAGTTATGTACCAGATCCTGAAGTGATTTGCGATCTAGGGGTTCAGGTGAAGACAGCTTTTTATGCAATTCATCTAACAAATATTCTTGGTACTGTATCATATGAAATTGACAGTTTAAAGCCCTCATAGAAAGGGTAGCAGAAGTATACACTTTTTTACCCCATCGCTCTAAAGCCCTGGACTCCATTTCAGAGGGGAGTGGATTTTTTGTAGTGACAGCTGCAACCCCTTTAGGGCCCTGGGAAATAGTTTCTGGATCAGCAGAGTGGGCCTTGTAAAGGAAAAGATGCGATTCCGGGACCCTGAAGTACCCATCGGGTTTGGCAGGAGCCGGAGCGAGAGTGTCAGGGGTTGAGCTAGATTCAGAGTACACATCATCAATGACATTCAAAACAGGGGGAATAGCCAAAGGTCTACGCTGAGGCAAATGTAAGAAGGTCCTTAATCTCTTCCTGGAATCAGAGAATTCCTGGCCCTGCCATTGGAAATGCTCCCTCACAGTGTGCAGAGTTTCCCCAAAAGACAGTTCTTCAGGAGGGGAGGCCAAAGGGATAGATTCCTCTGCATCTGAATCCTCGTAGGCCGAAAAAGCCTCCTCTGGTAGTCAGAGAGCAGAGCCATCAGAGGCCTCATCAGAGGAGAGGGGATCAGAGGGCTCAACCCTGGGCCTTTTCTTCTGTAGGAGGTTGAGAGCCCCTGTCAGGATGAGGCTGAGAGCCCCTAATTAATGAAATAAGGTCCTCTGCTAGACTAAGGATCTGAGAACCTGTAGTGGGTCCCTGAGGAATAACCCTGGGAGGCATAGATTTTGAGAGTTTGGCAGCTTTAGCCCTAGAGAATGCCTTAATAGATATGGATGCAGGAGGCCTGTCTGCACCACGTGCTGGTGTAGTTTTGTCTAAGGGAATGGTGTCGGAGGGTTCCTGGACACCAGATTCCAAAGGAGATTCAACAACCGCTACAGTAATGGCCTCCGGGGCCGAGGTTGTCGGTTGTACGGTTTCGGTGGATGGTAGTACCAAGGACTCGGTTTCAGCAGAGACCGAGACACTAGCGGTAGGCCTGGCCGTGGTTTCAGCCGAAACCGTGGACCGCGTATGTCGGTCCTTGTCCTTCCGTTTCTTTATTAAATGTGAAGTCGGAGTCTCCGACGGCATTTTGTAAGCAAAACTATCCCCCAAAAATTCCTCTGCAAACTCCGACCGACGTCTTAGAGTGCGTCGGTTGAAGGAAGCACAGGCGGAACAGGCAGAGACGTCGTGGTCTGGGCCTAGGCAAGGTAGGCAGTAAGAGTGGAAATCCTTATGAGGTATTTGTTTCCCACAAGTTAAGCAATTATTAATTTTATCTGACATCGGCTGAGGCAAGAAAGAGTCTCCAACGGGGTACTTAGCTCTTGAAGTCTTCGGTTTAGCTGAATTACAGGAGCTGGCCGACCAGCACTTGCGAACTGCTTCTGCTTCGGGCACCACGCGGCAAGAAAGACTGGGGAAGATGGCGTCGGCTGACGCTTTTATACCCCAGGCGCTCTGACGTCGGGGAACGGACGACATCAGCCGACGCCGGACCAAGACTTTGGAATCCGGTCGACCGAAGGGCTGCCTGAGGCAGGACAACCCATATGTGATGACTGCAGATGCATCCTTGAAGGACATCCTGCTGTTAGGCCTCCACCCATTGATTTGGGGGTAGGTCTGGCCAACCATTTGGGGTTGGTAGTGTGTGGAATTGGAATCTGTATCCTTGGGAGACTATGTTCAAAACCCATTTGTCCTGGGTAATGAGTTCCCAGTTTTTTGCATGCAGGGCGAGCTTTCCTCCTAAGGGAGCAGGTAGTTGAGCAGGGCTTGGAAGGGTTAAGGTTGTCATTGTGCCATTTTTCCGTAGGGGGGTGGCTTACAACTCCCTGCTTTGGAAGTGGGAGCCCCCCACTGCTTAGGTCTGTGCGTAGCCTGAGACTGTAGTCTAGGTGGTCTGCTGTTCCTGGGTTTGGACTGAGAAGGCCTGGAAAGGACCAGTTCTTTGAAGGCCAATGCCTACTGAATCTGGGAGGCTGTACTTGTAGGAAATCTTTTAACAGTTTGCATAGATTTAGCTTTTTCCTCCTCCTTTTTGAGGACTTCTTCAGATTTGTTGCCAAAAGGGCAGTCTTGGTTTAAGGGAGCATCCAGTAATTTAGGTTTAACATGATCTAGCAAGTTTTGTTCCTTAAGGCAAGCATGCCTTCTAAGTACAGACCCAGTGACAGCAGCCCTGCAAGAAGCTTCTAAAGCGTCAAAACCACACTGCAAAATATGTTTATCAACTTGTTCTACAGAATGCATTAAATCTTGCAATTCTTTGTGTTCAGCACTGTCAGGAATCAATATAATTTTCTGTTTAAGTAGTCCCATAATATGCTACTGATACTTTAACATATGAAACTGGAAATTTAAAGCCCTAATGGCCAAATTAGCAGAAGTGTATACCTTCTTAACCAATCTGTCTAAGGCTCTAGAATCTCTATCAGAAGGGGTAGGATTTTTGACAGCAGTAGCCTTAATGCCTTTTGGTCCTTGGGAAATGGTCTCTGGATCAGCAGAAGAATTCTTGAAGAGGAACTTGAGAGTCGGGTACTCTGTAGTACCGGTCAGGTTTTTTGGGAGCTAGAGGTAAAGTGTCTGGGGTAAGGCTAGATTCCAAGAAAGCATCATCTACACTGTCCAGAACAGGAGGGATAGCTAAAGGCCTGTGTTGACGAAGGAGTAAGAATTCCCCAAGTCTCGTTTTGGAGTCAGAGTAATCCTGGCTTTCCCAGCGGAAATGCTCCCAAAGAGTATGCAAGGTTTCACCAAAAGAAAATTCTTCTGGAGGGGAAAAAAAAGAGGGAATGGAATCCTCTGCATCAGAATCCTCATAGGTAGATAAGGGCAAATCCTGGTAAATCAGAAGGAGCAGAAATATCAGATTCCTGATCAGAAGAATCAGAAAGAAAAACAGTTCTAGGTCTCAGAGGGGGAAGGCTGGCTTCCCCTAATTAAAGGTAATAAGGTCTTCAGCCATTCTAAGCATTTGTTTTTGAGGCATATGGGCCTGAGCCTGTGGGTTGGTCATCTGTTTTCTAGGTGTAGTGCGAGTTTTTGGCCTGGATGAAAACAATGGTGTCAGTTTAATATGAATGTCTATAGGGCTAAATACACCCTCAGAAGCCAGTGCCTGCAGAGCGGCTCCGGACCCAACCAAGGTAGAGACATCCGCAGGTTCCATAGTCGAAGAAGCATCTTGCGGCATACCGGACTCCGAATGGGTCTCAGTAGAGGCCTGTGAATCTGAAGTAGTGGGTATCAGGGGCTGCGAAAGCGCCTCACTGAGTACTGGTGGACTGGTGACTAGTTTATCGGAAGAGTCGTCGGCAGTTTTGGACCTATGCGTTCTATGTCTTTATCTTTACGTTTTTTCGGAAGATCGGTAGTTGGACAGCTTAAAGTCATTTCCGAGTACACAGATAGAGTACAAAAGTAATTGGCTGCAAAAATAGCCCAACGACGAATAGTTCGGGCGTTGAACAAGGCAAAAAACAGACAGCGAGGGACGTCGTGGTCTGGGCCTAAACAGGGGATGGGGTACAAATGAAAATCTCTATGAAGGTATTTACTTTCCACAGTAAGATAATTAACTTTTACGGACATCGGTTAGAGCAAGAAAAAAGATCCCCAACGGGGTACTTATCTTTTTTGAAGACTTCGGGTCTGAAACTCGAAAATGAAAATTTCAGGAGATGGCCGACCGGCACTTGCAAACTGCTTCTGCTTTGGGCAACGCATTACAAGAAATACTGATGTAATGGCATCGGCTGCATATTTTATACCCCTGACAACCTGACATCATAGAACAAGAGACAGCATCCGACGCAGAAATCCGAAGACTCTGGTATTCTGGCTGGCTGAGGGCTACCTGCAGGCAGATAACCCAAATGTGATGACTGCAACAGTGAAACACGAAGGACGTCTACAGGAGATCAAAATGCCCACCAGGCTGTTTATTTTCTTGGCAATGCAGACTGCTGAAAGAACAGATTCCCCTAAAGCCCAGTGCAATGTGAACGTGTCCTCCTTGCAGACAAGGCATCATTTTGTGCCTCCACTTACCTGTCTGGTGGACTGGTTATCTGACTAGATACTGATGAAAGAAAGGCCAAGGAAGAAGCTTTTCCTGAAACGCCTAGAAGTAGAGCTTTCAACTGTAGCTGACTAATGTGTAGTCTCTCTCTCTAAGGAAGATCACACTTTTAACACTACCTGGGAAGCTAATACAATATATGTGACTTGCCATGCAAAGCATCCAAAGTCAGAATTTGAGAAGGGTTATTCATTTGAAGAAATGCATGATACAGTAGTAGATTGATGTGGAATGTCCAACAATCGGGGACCTACAGACAAGTCAAACACCACACACACATCACGGAGCTTGCGCTGTCGATGAAACTAACAGTCAGCTCACTAACCACTCTAACAATACTCCCAGTATGCTCACAGCATCATACAGGATGTTGCAGCCATCAAAGCCAAAAAGGGACAAGTACATGGAAGCAAACCTTAACCAATCAGGCAGGCTGTGAGCTTCTGAGCCTTCTTTAAGGGCAGGAATGATGGTGATGAAGAATGTCTGGTTTTATGCTGCTAAACACTATCTGAGCAGGAAGAAGAGCAGCTCCTCCAATTTTGTGTCACATCAAGGGATTGCAGCCACTAGACTGCCCTCAAAAAAGTACAGTTTTGTACCTACCATAAATGCAGATGTTAGAGTGTTCACACTGCTGCAGTCATCACACTTGGGTTATCCTGCCATCAGGTGGTCCTGCAGTCGGCCAGAGTTCCAAAGTCTTGGTCCGGTGTCGGTTGCTGTCGCTTCTTCTCTGAAGTCAGTGCGCCAGAAGAAGGCTCACATGGCAACACAGTGTACTCAAAATGATGTCCACATTCTGTAGGAGCAAAGGCATGAAGCACGTGAACGATGACCTTCTAAAACCAGACACTGCTGATGTGCATGAGGTTGCCAAAATGCAAAACTGAAAGAAAATGAGCCAAGTCCCTTTAGAACTAGAAGGATGAGAGGGAAACCTCACCACTCCACTTCAGAAAAATAGGACAGTCTCTACATCTCCTTTAAGCAGTACAGTTTGGGCATGTCTCAACAGTTCTCTAAAAAGAGCTGATCAACCAGTGCAGCTATTTCTGATGACAGACTGTTTTACAACTCTGTTAACAACAGAGCACATCTATAGTCTGTCAGTATTATAGAATGGTTCTCTAAGTTGGGACAAATGTGGAGAGACGGCACCTCCCTCAGCAGCCTCGAGATAAGTCAGGTCTGCCACAGAGCAGCTGGTGGGGTTAATTTCTTAGGTTACTCAGCAAACACTGAAGAAAACAAAAGTACAACATTTATGGGCCCTTCTTGAGTGTTGAGGATGTCTCTTCCGCTTCTGGAGGCTGGCCAGACTTAAAAGAGGAAACAGTGGTGTGAAAGTACAGTTGTACAAGTTGCACTTACCCAAAACAGTAAATGGAATTCCTCACTGCTACAGTAGCCTTTAGGCTAGATGGGTTGCTTCTTGCCTAGGTAATAACTGGCCAGCTTCAAAAAGCTCTGCCTTCCCTCACTCTAACTGTGAGTGGATAATCACAAGGAGGAAAATCAGCCGCAGTCAAAGTGAAGTTTTCTTCAGGACTTTCTTACCCATACAATGAGAAAAGCCTAACAATTCTGAACCAAATAACAAATGAAAAATGTATAAAGCAGAAAAACACAATCCTACTTTATACCCCTACAACTACATCTACATACAAAAGAAAAGGGAATGGAGAGTGGTTGCAGCTACTGCAGCAGTAAGGAATTCTAACACCTACTGTTATGGGTAAGTGCAACTTACACAGCTGCACTACGTTCATCATTCTCACTGATGAATTACCGTTTAGGCTACATGGGTTTACTACCAAAGCCTATCCAACCTTGCTGGAGGAAATATATGAATTCAGAAGCTGCTGGAGAATTATCTTAAAGCTCGACATGTACCTAGAAAGAAGATGCAGTTTGTAATGTTTTAAAAAGGTATATACAAAAGACCATGTAGCTGTGTCTAGAATGCTTCTAGAGTCCAACCCTTTCCAGTATGCCATCACAGATGGCAAGACTCTAGTAGAATGTGCCTTGATACTGCCCGAAATGGATCTATCACAATGAAAGAAAAAAAAACAGCCAAAGAAAACCACCCGGAAACTGTCCATAAACACAGGACGTCCATTTTCTGCCTCTTGATAAGAATTAAATAGGTGGTCAGCTCTTATAAAGAGCTTAATTCTGTCAAGACAGAACCTGAATTACCTATGCATGTCCAGAGTATGCAGAATCCTTTACTCCTGTTTTTTTAGGTTCTGGGTAGAAAACTGGGAGTCTGGTGGCTTGATTCAAGATAAACTCAAAACCACCTTGGGCATGAATGAGAAAATCAGTAGAGACTCATCCACAGTGCCAGCTTGCAATTCAGATACTCTTCTTTTAGATGTCAGAGCAATGAGTACTGCTTTCCAAGTCAAAGACCTTAAAGCAACTTAATAAGCCAGTTCAAAAGGTAACACAAGAAAACTTCTCCAGCACAAAGCTGAAATCCCATGGAGGAGCAACCAGGTGGTGTCAGGAGTAAAATTTCTTTTACTGATTAACAAATAAGAAAAAAGAGGATCCATGGGCAGATATGCTGAAATGGCCCCAGGATGAACCTTTATAGAGGAATTAGAAAGGCCAGAGAAAAGTAACTCAAATACTCAGTACTAGAGGTACAAAATCTCTGACGCGCCCCTGGTTATTGCTTCGGCACCACCTAGAAAATCGCTTCCACTTACCAACAAAAGATTTTCTAGTAGCAGGCTTTCTTATCT